>NC_092343.1:206178461-206492692 GCF_046630445.1 Rutidosis leptorrhynchoides
ACGGTATGCTTAGTGTAGTTGCCTTATACATGGATGCTTCGGTATGCGGTATTTGATATTAGTGTGGCATGTCCATTTTATACATATATATGTATGTAGTATATTATCATTCACTAAGCGTTAGCTTACCCTCTTGTTGTTGATATTTTTATAGGTTCGCATGCTTGGCGGCTCGGGTAAGCTTGGGGATTTGAGATCTTGGCTAGGTTGCTAAGAAGATCTTGCTTTTGTATTCGATTAGGATTTGGGTAGCGTAGTCCCAAATCACCATGCTCGGTTTTGGTTGGAAACTAAACTATTCGGGTCGTGTATGTCCGTTTGGACAATTAATCAATGTATTAAATGTTTTAAGGTTTATTAAACCTTCTATTGTATTAAAGATGTTTATGGAAACACAATTGGGACCTAAAGTGTTATTTAAAGCCTATTAAAAGGAAAAAGAATTATGGTCCAATTTTAATACGAGTTGGGTTTACAAGTGGTATCAGAGCATGGTATAAGGGATTTAGGTGACTTGAGATAGGTGCCTAGACTTAGACTTTTGTGTGTGCTTATTTGTTGCGGGACTTGTAGGATTACGGGTCGAAATGGGTTTAGTTAGTGCCTTGTTTATAGGTAGACTAACGTTTATATTAGTAATGCGGATATTATTAATATATGATTGTGTTATGATGATAATTCTCGCGTGTGCTTATATCGCGTAGAATTTCGTTTGTGTTTGTTTATATCATCGAGCGAGGCGGTCATTGTACTAACGAGTCGATATGGCGTGTGTGCGTAATAAGGACTTGCAAACCTTATTACGGGTGCAAATCGTGTCTAACAAGTGATGTACGATGAGTTTTAAGCAAGATGGGGCGTTGTTATGCGTGTTGTTTTATACGTTCGTGGACTAATCGTTTTGCATTCTTTAGAATGACGACGCGAAACGAGATTGAGACGAATGACGAGGAGTTTAACTCTAGAGTTGCGGCCGCCGTTGCGGAGCAAATGAGTGCGTTTCGAGAAGAAATGGTTAGGAAGTATTCTGAATTTTGGAGTAGTAGTGAAATGGAGCGTTGTCTTAAGAGCTTCATGAGGACTAAACCCCTGATGTATGATGAGAAACCGGATCCTTTGGTAAGCACAACTTAGATCTCGGACTATTGAATACCCTCCTGAGAAGAAGACGAGACTCGCTACTAGTTTGTTACGGGGTAGGGCAAAGGATTGGTTGGATGGTAAGATTGATCTTGTCGGTGGTGAACCGTTTATTGCGTTAGCGTGAGACGGGTTTAAGAAGGAATTCTTCGAGGAGTTCCGGACTTCAGCCGATTTGTCGAAAATGCGTAATGAGTTGCGAAATTTGCAACAGGGTTCTATGGATTTGAATACTCTCAAGACGACCTTTATGGCGAAGGCTCGTTTTTGCCCGGAGTATTTGGGGAATGATAATTTGTTGATGCAAGATTTCTATCGAACCTTGAATGATGACTTGAAGAATAAGATTAGCTGGGGTCACGCGAAATCGTTTGCGGAATTATTCGCCGTGGCTAGAGGTTTCGAGTCGTATACGCGATCAAAGATTGGTGAACCTTCAAGTGAGAGAAGGGTTGTTTCGTATGGTGCTCCGAGTAAGAGGACTAAGGGTCCGAGTGTGAGCACGTGTGGTAAACGGATGGGTATACCGGATTCTAGTGCATCTAGATGTTACAATTGTGGCATGAGGGGTCACAAGTCTTGGGAATGTTCGGTACCAAAGGGTGATGGTATGGTGTGTTTCAATTGCCAAGAAGAAGGACATCGTAAGTCGGAATGTCCCAAGTTAGCGGGGGCGGGTGCGGCAAGGAGACGTTAAGGTACGTTTCATTTTAATAAATATGTCCTTTGATTATTTATTATGCGCTTTTGAATTTGAGTTTATTAGATGCATTGTTTGTGCATGTTATTGACATGGGTGACGTTCCTAATGGAAGTACCCTATGGTGACGTTTGATTAACGGGCGAAGGGCGTAAGACTTGGTGCAACCAAGCATTCCTTAGTATTTGGGAGATGTTTCTACCAAGCCATGGAAATGGATTTTGGTGTTCGATTGTTAAGCGCGTGTTCGCTATAGTGTGGAAGTTGATGAACCATGAGTTTCGTCGGGTGGTTGGAAAACCTTGAGATCGAGTGTTTTGAATCTCGATGTATGTTGGTAATGGATTATATAAGACGCAACATTAGGTGCCTCTTTTATACCTACTAGCGTGGAGTTCAACTCCGATTGTGTTGTGGTTACATTGTACTTAGGGTACCAGAGTGAAACCCTTAGGTACATGAGTGACTAGGTGGAAATTGACAAACTAGAGTAATTGGATGATTGCGAGGGTGTGGTTTGTGTAATCGTGGTACACTTTTTGTTCGAAGTGATTAAGGATTAATTGAAATCCTTCGTGTGCTCAAGGCTGGAGCAAGATATGGTGATGGGTCGTGTGAACCCAATTGTTGGTAAAGTCTACCTTTGGTAGCATTGTACGGTTGTGCAAGATGCGGTTATGGAACGTAGTTCCAAGTGGGGGAGTTACACTCCCGCACGAGGAAGTTTTAGTGTGAGATTTCGGAGGATGCTTTTGGTAGATCCGGAAAATGTTGTCGAGACCTGTTTTTGGTCGATTTGGGGTAGATTAAAATTTCGGATAAATTGTACTTATGGTTTGGATTTGAATTATCACCGAGGTGGTAATGTGGTAAATCTCGTTGAGAGATAATGGACGTGTTTAGTGAGCAAGGTGAAATCCTTCGGTTAAGGGAGGTGTGTCGGATTCTCTTCTAGAGAATTATTGTTTTGTGCCTATGTTTGATATAGGTGATTCTTGCTCGAGTGTGTGAATGGTTAGTGGTATCCGTTAGGATTCACTATGGCGTAGCAGAACGCGATGTTACGCTACTCGTCGTTCGAGGCCAAAAGGGCGTTGATTGATGAAGCATGACTTTCGGAGTCCGCTGACTTCATCATGGTATTGGTGATTGATGAAGCATGACCTTTAGGGTCCGCTGACTTCATCATGGGAGTATGCGATTGGTGGAGCATGACCTTCGGGGTCCGCTGACTTCATCATGAGCGAGGTGTTATATCGGTGAAGCATGACCTTTGACGGGGTCCGCTGACTTCATCCGGTGTTGAGATTGGTGAAGCATGATCTTCGGGTTCGCTGACTTCATCATGGTAGTGGATCGCGTGTGGTTTCGGATTCACGATGATGCGTGTGGTTTCGGTCATCTTATTGTGGAAGTGAGTCACGTGTAGTTCGGATTCACAAATGACTCGTGTGGTTTCGGTCATTGTATTGAGGAGTGAGTCTCGTGTAGTTAGGATTCACAAATGACTCGTGTAGTTCGGTCATTCTTCTGGGATAGTGACTCTCGTGTAGTTCGGATTCACTAAGGTGCGTGTAGTTCGGCCAATCCCGATTGTTGTTGTGGTGAAGGTAGTGAGTCGCGTGTAGTTTGGATTCACTAAGGCGCGTGTGTTTTCGACCAGCCTTCGTGTTGTGTGATCTGTCGGTTGTTTTATACACCGATGGTGGGGTCGTAAGGACTGTGATGTTTGAACTATCGGTTGTTTTATACGTCGATGGTGGGGTCGTGAGGACCATGTTGTATGATTAGTGAGGCGATAGCCGTGTTTCGCTCACATGTTGCTACGGGTGTGACGATAGTCGATTTTGTACACCTTGGGATTAACGTTACCATAGTCGTTTTGGGCGTTATCGGTCTTAACCGTTTGTTATGATGTTACGGTAGTTGCGTATTGGTCGTATTGCGCACTACAAGGGATGTTTAGTGATTAGCGTTATCCGTAAGGATTCGTTTGGTTCGGTCTTCATCGCTTCGGGTTGTTGACCTTAGGTTGAGACTTGGTTGTTTTTAGTGTCGTACTCGGTAAGGGTATGCTAAGGAATTGATATCTCGATACAAAATTGGTTGAGTTTTCCCGATGTGAGGGATTGAGTTAGTGCTAGTGCTCGGAATTGTGGAATTTGATAAATCGCGGGTGACGATTTAGTTGTTAAGGGTAACTCTTTGAGAAGAATTGTCGAAGGGATCGTTGTAGATTTCGGTTGTTGCGTGTATTGTACGTCTCAGAATGCGATCAAGTGTGTAATTTGCCATTGGATTAACCATTGGGTTAGCGAATTTGTGGTAGAAGTCGGTTTGAAATGCAAGTTCGACGACCATTGAGTGTGGGTCCGTTTGGGTTCGTGACTAGGATCACGAGGACGTGATCGAATCTAAGAGGGGGAGAGTTGTAACACCCCGTTTTTCTCCGTACATGATTTATAGGTGTATTGTGTATGTACGATAGGAGTATGAAGGGTTCGGGACATATTCGGGTGTTAAGGTCTTGTATGCAAGGAAATGAGTCAGACCACGTTGAACGTTGCGGCGCAACAAAGGAGGCCGCGGCGCGGTATTTAACTGGAATCCAGATCAGAAGCTTGATAAAAAATGATCCCAGAACTAGGCAAATGTCGCGGCGCGACATTTAAGGCCGCGGCTCGGCATTCTGGGCAAACTGGTGCCGAATTTTTGTAATATTACATGAGAAGCAAGGGCATTTTTGTCTTTTCACGTTTGAGACAGATTTGAGGCTTTAACCTCATCCACTCATTCATTTTCCTAATTTCATTTTCCTTTTCTTTTCATTTTTCTCTCAAAACTCAAACACCCATTTGATTTCAAAGGGATTTTTGGAAAGGAAGAAGCGGGATTTGATCTTTGGCGTAGTTGACTAGGTTTTTCTCCTCGTTCTTAGCTACACGGTGATACTAGTGGTAAGCTCTAACTCCGAATTTCATTTTCGTGTTCATCATTCAAATTTGGGGTTTTTGATTGTTTGATTCATAGGTGAAACCCATTTAGTTGTTAATTGGAGATTAACACCAATATTCGGGTTTATTGTTGTTAAAGGCGGGTTTTGGGTTGGTTAATGATTTAACCATGTTTAAGACTTGTAAATGGTGTACAATCACTAGCATTAGTGATTATTGGTGTTTTGGAGACTTTTAGGGTTTTCGTGGTTGACTAATTTTGACTAGAGTCAAAATTAGGGTTTGTTGAGGATTATGACCCGAATGTCGATTCGATGAGGTTTAAAATGGATTAAGTTGAAGTATAATATCGAGTTAAACATGTTTTGGTGTCAAAACTTGTAAATAGTGAGATTTTGACCTTATGGGTCAAAATTAGGGTTTATGGGCGATTTTGAGAACGATAAGTGTTTAACAATTGTGTTCAGGTTTAATTGGCATATTAGGACCATTATCACTTGTGTTTGTGATAATTGGTTAGTTTGGGTGCGGTTTATCCCTGGAAGTGCATTTGGGTCAAAATTGCACTAAGTGTCGAATTGGGTTGGTTTGTAGATCCAATCTAAGTGTGTTGTTGAATTTGTGATAATGGGTTAGGAACTTTCCATTGACGAGTTGCGGATTACTTAGAAGCTTTTCTTCAAGGCGACAAGGTGAGTGTTAATATCCTATGTGCATATGTATGTGTAGGATGGGTGCAGGTCGGGTGAAGTGATTCTCGGCTATAGAGCTCACTTCACATATAGGTGGATTCGAGGTACACGCTTGTGTGTACGTTATCACACGTGGTTATGATTTGGATGTTATAACCCCAATGGCGAAGGGTTGATATTGTTGTGAAGTGGATGACCCCGATGTAGTGGTTTTTATAATCTCGTGACCGTGGGTTTTGATGTTGAGAAGTGAATCGCATATAGTTCGGATTCACGATGACTCGTGTAGTTCGGTCATCTTATTGTGGTAGTAATCTCGTGTGGTTTCGGAATACTAAGGCTCGTGTAGTTTGGCCAACCTCGATATTGTGAAGATAGTAATCTCGTGTGGGTTCGGATTACTAAGGCTCGTGTAGTTCGGCCAATCTTCATTATGGCGTTTGGTATTCGGTAATGGGTTAAGGGGTTAACCTTATTTCATTTTATATTGTTAAATATATTAATGTATTGTTGTGTTGTAGCTAACCCTCCGGGTGTAGCTTATTGGCGTTGTTCACATCGTCGTTGGTGAACTTATACTTTGTTGATATCTTTAGCTTGTTTCTTAGAGATCGTACGGTATGCTTAGTGTAGTTGCCTTATACATGGATGCTTCGGTATGCGGTATTTGATATTTGTGTGGCGTGTCCATTTTATACATATATATGTATGTAGTATATTATCATTCACTAAGCGTTAGCTTACCCTCTCGTTGTTGATATTTTTATAGGTTCGCATGCTTGGCGGCTCGGGTAAGCTTGGGGATTTGAGATCTTGGCTAGGTTGCTAAGAAGATCTTGCTTTTGTATTCGATTAGGATTTGGGTAGCGTAGCTCCAAATCACCATGCTCGGTTTTGGTTGGAAACTAAACTAGTCGGGTCGTGTATGTCCGTTTGGACAATTAATCAATGTATTAAATGTTTTAAGGTTTATTAAACCCTCTATTGTATTAAAGATGTTTATGGAAACACAATTGGGACCTAATGTAGTGACCCGAACTTTTCCATGTTTATATATATTAATTGAGATTGATATTTACATGATTAAATGTTTCCAACATGTTAAGCAATCAAACTTGTTAAGACTTGATTAATTGAAATATGTTTCATATAGACAATTGACCACCCAAGTTGACCGGTGATTCACGAACGTTAAAACTTGTAAAAACTATACGATGACATATATATGGTTATATATATAGTTAACATGTTTTTATTATAAGTATGTATCTCATTAGGTATTTTAACAATGAGTTATATACATAAAAATGAGACTATTAATTTAAGAAACTCGAAAACGATATATATAACGATTATCGTTATAACAACGTCTTACTAGGTACATATGAATCATATTAAGATATTGATACACTTGGTTAATTATGTTAAATGATAAGTAAATATATTATTAAGTGTATTAACAATGAAATACATATGTAAAAATAAGACTACTAACTTAATGATTTCGAAACGAGACATATATGTAACGATTATCGTTGTAACGACATTTAACTGTATATACATCATACTGAGATATATTATATATCATAATATCATGATAATATAACAATTTAATATCTCATTTGTTATAATAAACAATGGGTTAACAACATTCAACAAGATCGTTAACCTAAAGGTTTCAAAACAATATTTACATGTAACGACTAACGATGACTTAACGACTCAGTTAAAATGTATATACATGTAGTGTTTTAATATGTATTCATACACTTTTTAAAGACTTCAAGACACTTATCAAAATACTTCTACTTAACAAAAATGCTTACAATTACATCCTCGTTCAGTTTCATCAACAATTCTACTCGTATGCACCCGTATTCGTACTCGTACAATACACAGCTTTTAGATGTATGTACTATTGGTATATACACTCCAATGATCAGCTCTTAGCAGCCCATGTGAGTCACCTAACACATGTGGGAACCATCATTTGGCAACTAGCATGAAATATCTCATAAAATTACAAAAATATGAGTAATCATTCATGACTTATTTACATGAAAACAAAATTACATATCCTTTATATCTAATCCATACACCAACGACCAAAAACACCTACAAACACTTTCATTCTTCAATTTTCTTCATCTAATTGATCTCTCTCAAGTTCTATCTTCAAGTTCTAAGTGTTCTTCATAAATTCCAAAAGTTCTAGTTTCATAAAATCAAGAATACTTTCAAGTTTGCTAGCTCACTTCCAATCTTGTAAGGTAATCATCCAACCTCAAGAAATATTTGTTTCTTACAGTAGGTTATCATTCTAATACAAGGTAATAATCATATTCAAACTTTGGTTCAATTTCTATAACTATAACAATCTTATTTCAAGTGATGATCTTACTTGAACTTGTTTTCGTGTCATGATTCTGCTTCAAGAACTTCGAGCCATCCAAGGATCCGTTGAAGCTAGATCCATTTTTCTCTTTTCCAGTAGGTTTATCCAAGGAACTTAAGGTAGTAATGATGTTCATAACATCATTCAATTCATACATATAAAGCTATCTTATTCGAAGGTTTAAACTTGTAATCACTAGAACATATTTTAGTTAATTCTAAACTTGTTCGCAAACAAAAGTTAATCCTTCTAACTTGACTTTTAAAATCAACTAAACACATGTTCTATATCTATATTATATGCTAACTTAATGATTTAAAACCTGGAAACACGAAAAACACCGTAAAACCGGATTTACGCCGTCGTAGTAACACCGCGGGCTGTTTTGGGTTAGTTAATTAAAAACTATGATAAACTTTGATTTAAAAGTTGTTATTCTGAGAAAATGATTTTTATTATGAACATGAAACTATATCCAAAAATTATGGTTAAACTCAAAGTGGAAGTATGTTTTCTAAAATGGTCATCTAGACGTCGTTCTTTCGACTGAAATGACTACCTTTACAAAAACGACTTGTAACTTATTTTTCCGACTATAAACCTATACTTTTTCTGTTTAGATTCATAAAATAGAGTTCAATATGAAACCATAGCAATTTGATTCACTCAAAACGGATTTAAAATGAAGAAGTTATGGGTAAAACAAGATTGGATAATTTTTCTCATTTTAGCTACGTGAAAATTAGTAACAAATCTATTCCAACCATAACTTAATCAACTTGTATTGTATATTATGTAATCTTGAGATACCATAGACACGTATACAATGTTTCGACCTATCATATCGACACATCTATATATATTTCGGAACAACCATAGACACTCTATATGTGAATGTTGGAGTTAGCTATACAGGGTTGAGGTTGATTCCAAAATATATATAGTTTGAGTTGTGATCAATACTGAGATACGTATACACTGGGTCGTGGATTGATTCAAGATAATATTTATCGATTTATTTCTGTACATCTAACTGTGGACAACTAGTTGTAGGTTACTAACGAGGACAGCTGACTTAATAAACTTAAAACATCAAAATATATTAAAAGTGTTGTAAATATATTTTTGAACATACTTTGATATATATGTATATATTGTTATAGGTTCGTGAATCAACCATTGGCCAAGTCTTACTTCCCGACGAAGTAAAAATCTGTGAAAGTGAGTTATAGTCCCACTTTTAAAATCTAATATTTTTGGGATGAGAATACATGCAGGTTTTATAAATGATTTACAAAATAGACACAAGTACGTGAAACTACATTCTATGGTTGAATTATCGAAATCGAATATGCCCCTTTTTATTAAGTCTGGTAATCTAAGAATTAGGGAAAAGACACCCTAATTGACGCGAATCCTAAAGATAGATCTATTGGGCCTAACAAACCCCATCCAAAGTACCGGATGCTTTAGTACTTCGAAATTTATATCATATCCGAAGGGTGTCCCGGAATGATGGGGATATTCTTAAAAATGCATCTTGTTATTGTCGGTTACCAGGTGTTCACCATATGAATGATTTTTATCTCTATGTATGGGATGTGTATTGAAATATGAAATCTTGTGGTCTATTATTACGATTTGATATATATAGGTTAAACCTATAACTCACCAACATTTTTGTTGACGTTTAAAGCATGTTTATTCTCAGGTGAATATTAAGAGCTTCCGCTGTTGCATACTAAAATAAGAACAAGATTTGGAGTCCATGTTTGTATGATATTGTGTAAAAACTGCATTCAAGAAACTGATTTCGATGTAACATATTTGTATTGTAAACCATTATGTAATGGTCGTGTGTAAACAGGATATTTTAGATTATCATTATTTGATAATCTACGTAAAGCTTTTTAAACCTTTATAAAGGTTATGGTGTTTTAAAAATGAATGCAGTCTTTGAAAAACGTCTCATATAGAGGTCAAAACCTCGCAACGAAATCAATTAATATGGAACGTTTTTAATCAATAAGAACGGGACATTTCACCTAAAGTGTTATTTAAAGCGTATTAAAAGGAAAAACTTTTATGGGCCAGTTTTAATACGGGTTGGGTCGTTACAAGTAACCACACGATTGAGGTTAACCGTACGGATGACCCTTTTCTAGTATTGTCCATTAGACTTCTGGGTCACACGCACGAGTGATTCTGAGTCACGCGGTTGGTGGTGAACCATGTGATCAACCGTACGGTTAAGCACGAGAGTATAAATATGGGTGCTGAGCACAGGAGCTCACACTTGTGCACCCTTAACCATTTTTTCTCTCAAAAATCGTTCATCACCAATCACGATTTCCACCGTAGGTTTTGTTAAACATTCAAAGCCGACCTCAGCGCCACCAAATAGGTACAATTTCATCGATGTTTAGTAGCTTAATTTGTTGTTTAAATGTGTTGAAACCCTAGGGGTTTGTAAATCAAATTTTGTGCAATTACATTGTGTTTTGATGCTTATTTACTGTTGTTTTGTGTTAAACGATATCTAAGCTTACTATTGTGATGTAAATCGGCCTCTAAAACACTCAAACATGTAATCCCGTGTATTTAAAAATGCATTTAATCGGTTTCATCAGACATGCACGAATGATCTCACTCGCACGCATGGGACATGACTCGCACGAGTTAGTACTCATTTAAGGCTTAACCGTGTGAACCTTTGAGCCCACTCGTTTGATTTCATTTGGCTGCTCACTCGTTTGACTGAGCTGACACGTGTGCTTAACCGTACGAGTCACCACACGGTTGACCCACTCGCGTATACTTATAAGCCTCAACCATGTACCTTGTCTGAAACCATGTTATTGCTCAAACGTGTCAACAGTGACATGAGTGACCATGTTACTCGCACGACTGAGCTCTCAGCTGCACGTGTGACAGTCTCACTCGCGGTTTGTCCTATTTAATGAGTTTATGACACTTTGTTGCAAATGCTTTAATGTTTTATGATTTATGATTACTTTTTCTGACATTTCTGTTGATGTTTCAGTTTGTTAAGATTTTACAAATGGCTGAACAACAAGTTAATGTTCCGGTTGTAAACCCAGAAGTTCAGGGGGAGCAAGCGAATCCTCAAGTCAATCCAGTTAATTCACCTGCCCAACAAGAGATTATTCTAGAAAATGGTGAGCTCAACAATCAAGTTGCCCTCTGATAGTGCTCCAAATGAACATATATTTAGGCACAATATCCTTCCAATATGTAAAGCTTTTAGTTACTATTGTTCTATTTTTATGCAATAATCGTTTAAATAAATAAGTGCGAAGACAAAAGAAGAAAACGACGATTTGAAGACGCAAATGACCAAAAAGCTCAAATGTACAAGATATAATTCAAGTGGTTCAATTTATTAATGAGAAACGTCTAAAAATTACAAGAGTACAAGTCGCGGAATGCAAAGTACAAGATATCTACGCGTACGAAAGGACGTTCGAAAATTCGGAACCGAGACATAAACAGGGCGTAAACGTACGAGACAACGGAGCTAAAATTACAAGTCTACTATGCACATGAATATAATATAATATATATATAATTATATAAAATTATATATATTATATTATATTATTAAATAAAACGTCGGCAAACTAGAAAACAAACTGATGGGAGCATGCCAGCCTGGCCATGTGATCGCATGGAAATAACACTGAAAAGCCATGCGATCGCATGGCCCCCAGGATCAGTTCACATCTATAAAACCCAGCGAATTCTGCTCGAATGATATACCTTTTCTCTTCTTTCTTTCCTTATGTAAGAATTATATATTTATAATTATAATTTTAATTTAAGTTAACTTTAATAATAAAGTTATGGTTTAGATGGGTTATTGTAAGAAATGTTTTACGGGTTTTAAAGTCGGAACTCTGTCCGTGTAACGCTACGCGATAAATAATCACTGTAAGGTATGTTCTTCCTTTTTCAATTAATGTCTCGTAACTAAGTTATTATTATGCTTATTTGAGCCGAAGTAATTGTGATGTTGGGCTAAATATTGAGATGGGGTTATTGAATTTTGTACCATAATTTGGGTTTGGACAAAAGACCGACACTTGTGGACATTGGACTATGACTATTAATAGGTGGGGGGTATTGTCTAATTGAATGACAATTCATTGGAACCTGTCGAACCTATCTTCAAATTAGTTAATTTAATAATTATTAAAATGATTACGAATGTCCTATTTAGTGACATTTATACGACATCATTTACAATCATTTAATTAATCAATTAGATTGGGTAATTGATTATTCATTATGGCCAAAGTGAATAAATTAATGTATCATGGACTAATTAAAACAGGGGTAGATTACATACAAGGATAATTGGTGTAATTGTTAACAAAGTATTAAAACCTTGGATTACACGCAGTCGATAACCTGGTGTAATTATTAAATAAAGTATTAAAACCTTGTTACAGTTCAAATCCCTAATTAGTTGGAATATTTGACTTCGGGATTAAAGTTAATTTGACGAGCATTTTATAATTATGACCGATGGACTATTATGGACAAAAACCAGATAGGTATCAAATACACCAGGACAAAGGACAATTAACCCGGGTAACAATTAATTAAAATGAAAACGTCAAACATCATGATTACGGAAGTTTAAATAAGCATAATACTTTTATTTCATATTTCATCGTACCTTTATTTACTGTTATTTTAATTACTGCAATTTACATTATCGCAACTTAAATTCTGTCATTTATATTATCGTCATTTATCTTTACGCATAAAATATAAAATCGACAAACCGGTCATTAAACGGTAAAAACCCCCTTTTATAATAATTATAATACTACTATATTACTAATATATATATATATATATATATATATATATATATATATATATATATATATATATATATATATATATATATATATATACAAATATAATTGTTTAAAAATATAGTACGTAATCGCTAGCTCTCTGTGAACGAACCGGACTTACTAAAAACTGCACTACTCTACGATTAGGTACACTGCCTATAAGTGTTGTAGCAAGGTTTGGGTATATCCCATTCTATATAAATAAATAAATAAAACTTGTGTAATTTTGTCGTATTTCGTAGTAAACAATAATAGTATTTCGTACTACCCCTCGCACACATCAAGTTTTTGGCGCCGCTGCCAGGGACTCGTTGAAAAACGCTATATTTATTAAAACTATATTTTTGTAAAAATATTTTATTTCTTATTTCGTAAAAATATTTTGTCTATAATAAGTATTTTTATTTTTAGATTTAAAAATATAAGTTTATTTTACTAAATATTTTCTTTATATATTTTGTGAAAAAAAAAGTAACCAATAAATAGAAATTGGGCCGAAGCCAGTTCGAAGCCCAAAATAATTTCTGAAAACTTGCTCCATGCGATCGCATGGTAGGAAACCTAAAAATTCATGCGAACTCATGACAGGATTTGACAGGTCTGAATCCTCGTCTGATCAAATTAGGGTTATAATTATTATTATTATTATTATTAATTAAGATTAGGGTTTTAATTTAATATAATTAGTTTAAGTTTAGTTTTAATTAATTATAAGTTTTAATTAGTTTTATTAATTATAAAATTAATACTTTTATAAACTAATAATATAAAAATAATATTTTTATAAAAATAAGCAATTTTATCATTTTTGTATCTTTTTATAAATTGTATATTTTAAACATATAATTCGTAATTTGTATTTTTATCGTTCGTAACTTAGTATTTTGCCGTAGTTATTTCATATTTCTAGATTTTTAGGCTTTGCTGTAAAATCCCTTAAGTGCTTTTTCCTTAGATTAAGATCTAGATGCTTTAGAATTTTACGACGTCGCTTATCGCCTTAGTTTTAAATAGATTTTAGTGCCTAATTAAGTTATTGCTGTTTTGGATATAAGAATTCTTTTTAAGTTTAATACCTTTAGACGCAAGTTTTAATATTTAGTTTTTGGACTTTTAAGTTTCGACGCTTTACTTTCTTATTATTATTTTTCGATATTTTTATTTTTCGACGTTTGTTTTTCGATTCTTATTTTTCAACGCGTTTTTTTCCTTTCTTATTTCTACGCTCTACTTTTTACGACATAGAATTTCCATTATTTTCTTAAAATTTCGACGAAAAATTATTTTAAGCGGTAAAATTGATAGACATCCAAAATTTACTGGTTCGTAGTAATATTTGGATTTGTTAGTGGAGAGTTGTGGACTTCCGATTTAAAGGGTCCTGGCTACCTGCTGCATCTATTGGCTATTCGAAACGTGGGCAAAATTAGAAAAGTCTATTAATTTGATAACTTATATAATTTTATTTTTATAACTAATAGGATATCCAGTGAATGCACCGAGCAAAACGTTCACCACCTTTCATACGTTCACCATCTGTAACTCGATCAAGACATCTAGCTAATATTTCCGCTATAATATATATATATATATATATATATATATATATATATATATATATATATATATATATATATATATATATATATATATATATATATATATATATATATATATATATATATATATATATATATATATATATTATAATTTTAATTTTAATTTTAATTCTAATAATAAGGGTATGTTAGCGAATGTTGTAAGGGTGTAAGTCGAAATTCTGTCCGTGTAACGCTACGCTATTTTTAATCACTGTAAGTTATGGTTAATGTTATTTTTAAATTAATGTCTCGTAGCTAAGTTATTATTATGCTTATTTAATGCCGAAGTAATCGTGATTTTAGGCTAAATATTAAAATTGGGTAATTGGGCTTTGGACCATAATTGGGGTTTGGAAAAAAGAACGACACTTGTGGAAATTAGATTATGGACTATTAATGGATTTTATATTAACTAAATGATACCTCATTGATTTAATATATAGACTTATAATTTGACGTATTTATGTATAACCACATACGCTTGACTGGGCACGGTGGGCGGGATATCTATAAATACCAATAATTGTTCATTTTACCGGATACGAAACTGGATTAATAGTTAATAGACTTGTTGAAACAGGGGTGGATTACATTCAAGGGTAATTGGTGTAATTGTTAATAAAGTAGTAAAACCTTGGACTACACGCAGTCGATAACCTGGTGTATTCATTAAACAAAGTATTAAGACCTTGTTACAATTCGAATCCCTAATTAGTTGGAATATTTGACTTCGGGAATAAGAATAATTTGACGAAGACTCTCGCACTTTATGATTATGACTGATGGACTATTATGGACAAATCCGTATGGACATATCAAATAATCCAGGACAAAGAACAATTAACCCATGGGAATAAACTAAAAACAACACGTCAAACATCATGATTACGGAAGTTTAAATAAGCATAATTTATATATTTCATATTTAATTGCACTTTTAATTATCGCACTTTTATTTATTGTCATTTTATTTAATGGCATTTTTAATTATCGTACTCTTTAATTATCGTACTTTTTATCGCATTTTTATTTATCGCAATTTCATTATCGTTATTTACTTTACACTTTAAATTAAGTTATATTTATTTTTAATATTTTACATTAGGTTTTAACTGCGACTAAAAGTTTTAAAATCGACAAACCGGTCATTAAACGGTAAAAACCCCCCTTTTATAATAATAATATTACATATTTATATTTTTGTATTTTTGCAATTATAAGTTAAAACTAATATAGCGTTGAACTAGTTTAAGTCTCCCTGTGGAACGAACTGGACTTACTAAAAACTACACTACTGTACGATTAGGTACACTGCCTATAAGTGTTGTAGCAAGATTTAGGTATATCCACTCTATAAATAAATAAATCACTTGTGTAAAATTGTATCGTATTTAATAGTATTTTGTAGCAAATATATAACAATTTTATACACCACCTCGCACACATCAAGTATTTTTGGTGCCGCTGCCGGGGACACTAAAACGCCGAAAGCGAAATGCTATATATATATAAAAAAGATTTTTATTAATTTTTAGTTTACTTTTATAAAAATACGCTTTTGTAAAAATACGTTTTAAATATTCAAAAATATAAAAAAAAACAAAAAAATATATATATATTTAAGAGTTTGTTAAATATATAAGTTTTATAAAGTTTCTTTATTTTTATTTTAGTTTGTAAAAATATAAGTTTTATATAAATATTTTTATTTAAACAGAAAAATAGAAAAAAAAATATAAAAACACTCTTGGCCCGTTACTGTAGCAGTCCAGATCATGGCCCGAAATCCTACCTCATTGATCGCATGAGGTTTTAACTATCAAACCATGCGATCGCATGGCTTGACTTGACGGGCCTGGTAACCTCAGCCGACTGTTTAGGGTTTAGTTTAATTATAATTATTATAATTAAAACCCTAATTAGGGTTATATTTAATAATTATTTGTTTTAGTTTTTAATTAATTTGTATTATTAAGTGTAATTAGTTTTATAAATATATAAAATTAATACTTTTATAAAATAAATAATATAAAAATAATATTTTTATAAAAATTGTACTTTTTACAACTTTAAGTATATTTTTATATTTTGTATCTTTTTATTCATTTTAGCGTAATATTTGTATTTTTCGCTCGTAATTAGATCTAAATCATAGTTTTTACCATAGTTATTTTTATTTCTAGATTTTTAAGCTTTGCAGTAAAATCCCTTAAGTGCTTTTTCTTTAGACTAAGATTTAAGTGCTTTAGAATTTTGCGACGCCGTTTTATATATTTTAGTACCTTTTTAAGTTATTGCCATTTGGTATATAGTTTTTCTTTTAAGCTTTAATATTTTTATACGCAACTTTTAATTCTTAGTTTTTAGTTCCTTTTTAAGTTTCGACGCGCTACTTTCTTATTTTTATATTTTTTTCGACATTTTATTTTTTGACGTTTTTTCGACGCACTCTTTTTCTTTCTTATTTTTCGCCGCTCTAGTTTTTAGGACATAGAATTTTCTTTTTCTTCTCTAAAATTTCTTTAAATTTCAACGAAAAATTATTTGAAGTGGTTAAATTGATAGACATCCAAATTTTCTGCTTCGTAGTAATAGTTGGATTTGTTAGTGGCTGAGTTGTGAGCTTCCGATTTAAAGGGTTCTGGCTCCCTGCTACATCTTTTGGCTATTCGAAACGTGGGCAAAAGCCGAAAAGTCTGTTAATTTGATAACTTAAATAATTTTTATCTTTTATAGCTAATGGGATATTCAGTGAATGCACCGAGCAAAACGTTCACCACCTGTGACCAGATCAAGACATCTAGCAAATATTGTCGCCGTTGATTTTTCTTTAGAATCGTCATCCAGTCGACCAAGTACTCTAATTCAAATTTTCGATAATCCATTTTTTGAACCAGACCTCACAATTGAGAATTCGAATAATATTCAGGGACAATTCAGAGATCCTGAACCATTAATCTTTCCTCCGGAACCACCAATCATTCAAACGGAGATTGTAGAGGAACCAACCATTAAATCCGAATCCTCTAGTGATTCAGATTCAACAAATTCAATCATGGAAAATCTGGAACCTCTAAGTATGGAAGACCGAATGAGAGCTAAACGCACTGGCCAAGGTCACGCAATTACTCAACCTGACATTAATGCGCCAGATTATGAAATCAAAGGACAAATTCTACACAATGTAACTAATCAATGCCAATTTAGTGGTGCGCCGAAGGAAGATCCAAATGAACATCTTCATACATTTAATAGGATATGCACTCTATTTAAAATAAGAGAAGTGGAGGATGAACATATATATCTCATGTTATTTCCCTGGACTTTAAAGGAAGAAGCCAAAGATTGGTTGGAATCGTTACCTGAAGGGGAGATTGATACATGGGATGTTTTAGTTGAAAAATTTCTTAAACAATTCTTTCCGCCATCTAAAGCCGTGAGACTTCAAGGAGAAATAGTTACGTTCACGCAAAAGCCAAATGAAACTTCATATGAAGCATAGACAAGATTTGGAAAGTTATTAAGAGGATGTCCGCAACATGGTTTAGACACCTGTCAAATAGTACAAATATTCTACCAAAGATGCGACATCACTACAAGAAAATACATCGATATAGCATCTGGTGGTTCCATTATGAAGAAAACCGCAACTGATGCTTACAAAATTATTGATAACACTGCTTCCTACTCACATGAGTGGCACCAAGAAAAAGATATCGTTAGATCATCTAAAGCAGCTAGAGCCGATTCTAGCCATGACTTAGATTCCATTTCCGCAAAGATAGATGCTGTCAAGTGAAGAATGGAAAAGATGACTAAGGATATTCACTCAATAAGAATTAGTTGTGACCAGTGTGGAGGGCCACATTTGACAAAAGATTGTCTTAGTATTGAACTAACAATGGAACAAAGAGAGAATATTTCATACATGAACCAAAGGCCTGGAAATAATTATCAGAATAATTATCAACAGCCAAGACCGATCTACAATCAAAACCAGAATTATAACCGAAATGTTCCATACAACAACCAACAAGGTTCTAGCAATCAACAAGTATCCAACAATACTTACAATCAACAAAGACCTATTTTTCAAAACAAACCACCACAAACCGATGATAAAAAGCCAAATTTAGAAGATATGATGTCGAAGCTAGTTGAATCTCAAACTCAATTTTTTACATCTCAGAAACAAACCAATGAACAAAATGCTCAAGCATTTAGAAATCAACAAGCTTCTATTCAAAATTTGGAACAAGAAGTAAGCAACCTAGCAAGGTTGATAGGTGAAAGAAAACTGAGAAGTCTACCTAGTGATACAAATGCTAACCCCCGAAATGAAACAACTAAAGCCATTACCACAAGAAGTGGTATTACACTTAAACCACCTGAAATACCTGTAATTTCTGATGAAGCTATTCCTACTCCACAAGAACCACAACCTGAACAAGATAAGGAAACAGAACCGGTAGTTGAAAAGTTTAATGAAGATAACACAGTTAAGGCTAAACCTTATGTTAAACCATACCAACCATCACTTCCTTACCTGAGTAAAATGAGAAAAGAAAGACTTGAAGCTGAGCAATCCAAATTCTTGAATATGTTTAAACAGATAAATGTAAATCTTCCTTTCATTGATGTGATTTCAGGAATGCCTAGATATGCTAAATTCTTGAAAGATCTAATCACAAATAGAAAGAAAATGGAATAACTCTCTGATGTTACTATGAATACTAATTGTTTTGCAGTGCTGTTGAATAAGATACCAGAAAAATTATCAGATCCAGGAAGTTTCACAATTCCATATTTTCTGGGTAGTCTTAGTTTAATAGAAGCATTGGCAGACTTAGGTGCTAGTATAAATCTAATGCCGTATTCACTACACGCTAAAATAGACCTTGGAGAATTGAAACCAACACGAATAAGCATACAACTAGCCGATCGATTAGTAAAATATCCTAGAGGGATAATGGAGAACATGCTAGTTAAAGTTGGTACTTTAGTATTTCCAGTAGATTTTTTTATTCTGGATATGGAAGAAGATTCTCGAGTTCCTCTCATATTAGGAAGACCATTCTTAAACACTGCTAAAGCAATAATAGACGTGTTCGGTAAGAAACTGACCTTAAGTATAGAGGACGAGATTGTTACCTTTTCAGTTGATAGAGCAATGCAACAACTGCAATCTGCAGATGATACATGTTATTATATTCAAACTGTAGAATCACATGCAGAATTGTTAGAAGAATTTCTAGAATTACAAGGAACAGGAGAATGTTCTTTAGGAGAAGGAACTGAACCAATTGATGAAACTAAAATATTAGCTACACTTATGGCTAATGGATATGAACCAATAAAAGAAGAAATTCAAATGCTAAAAGAAGAAGACAGATATCGATATAAATCATCGATAGAAGAACCACCGACATTAGAGTTAAAGCCACTTCCAAACCACTTGGAATATGCTTATTTACATGGTGAAACTGAATTACCTGTAATAATATCGTCTTCTCTTACTGAAACTGAAAAATCTCGACTCATTTCTGTGCTAAAAGCTCACAAACCAGCTATTACATGGAAGATTCATGATATTAAAGGAATAAGTCCTTCGTATTGCGCACATAAAATCCTTATGGAAGAAGGTCATAAAACGTATGTGCAACGCCAAAGAAGACTAAATCCTAATATGCAAGAAGTTGTTAAGAAAGAAATTATTAAACTGCTAGATGCAAGTTTAATTTATCCAATCTCTGATAGTCCATGGGTAAGCCCAGTTCAATGCGTACCTAAGAAGGGTGGCATGACTGTCATCACAAATGAGAAAAATGATCTTATTCCTACTAGGACTGTAACAGGATGGCGTGTTTGTATTGATTATAGAAAGTTAAATGATGTCACCAGAAAAGATCACTTTCCTTTACCTTTTATTGATCAAATGTTGGAAAGATTAGCCGGAAATAGTTACTATTGTTTTCTTAATGGTTTTTCCGGATATTTTCAAATTCCAATAGCACCCGAGGACCAAGAGAAAACCACATTCACGTGCCCTTATGGTACTTTTGCTTACAAACGCATGCCATTTGGACTTTGCAACGCCCCTGCAACCTTTCAAAGGTGCATGATGGCGATTTTTCACGACATGATAGAAGAATGCATGGAAGTTTTCATGGATGACTTTTCAGTCTTCGGTGATACATTTGAATCATGTCTAGTTAATCTTGAACGAATGCTTATTAGATGCGAACAATCAAATCTAGTACTTAATTGGGAGAAATGCCATTTCATGGTTAAAGAAGGCATCTTTCTTGGTCATAAAATTTCAAAGGAAGGAATTGAAGTGGATAGAGCTAAAGTAGATGTAATTGCTAAACTTCCACATCCCACCAATGTTAGAGGAGTTAGGAGTTTTCTAGGGCATGCCGGTTTTTACCGACGTTTCATAAAAGATTTTTCTAAAATTGCCACTCCTATGAATAAACTCCTAGAAAAGGATGCTCCATTCATCTTTTAGATGAATGCATCAAATCTTTTAATATATTCTTAAAGAAAAACTCACTAATGCGTCGATCATGATAACTCCAAATTGGAATCTACCATTTGAACTTATGTGCGATGCAAGTGATTTTGCAATGGGAGCCGTTTAAGGACAAAGGATTGAAAAACAATTTCAACCTATTTATTACGCTAGTAAGACGTTACAAGGAGCACAAACGAACTATACAACTACTGAAAAAGAACTCCTTGCTATTATCTTTGCTTTTGACAAATTTCGTTCATATCTCGTTCTAGCTAAAACGGTGGTCTATACCGACCATTCTGCTCTTAGATACCTATTTTCGAAACAAGATGCCAAACCAAGATTAATCCGTTGGATCTTACTCTTACAAGAGTTCGATATTGAAATCCGAGACAAAATAGGGAGCAGAAAATCTCGCCACTGATCATCTTTCTCGTCTTGAAAATCCAGAATTAGAAGTTCTAAATGAATCGGCCATACAAGACAACTTTCCTGATGAATATCTATTGAAGATAGATTATAATGAAATTCCATGGTTTGCAGACTATGCAAACTACTTAGTATATGGATTCCTTGAAAAAGGGTTGTCGTACCAAAAACGAAAGAAATTCTTTAGTGATATAAAACACTATTTCTGGGAAGATCCACATTTGTTTAAAAGTTGTCCCGATGGAATAATACGCCGATGTGTATTCGAAGATGAAGCTAGTCAAATATTAAACCAATGTCACACAGGACCAACAGGAGGGCATTATGGGCCTCAGCTCACAGCAAGAAAAGTTTACGATGCTGGATTCTATTGGCCTACAATTTTCAAAGACGCACACCTTCTTTACAAATCCTGTGATGCTTGTCAAAGGGCCGGAAAAATAAGTCAACGTGATGAAATGCCACAATATGTCATTCAAGTATGTGAAGTATTTGACATTTGGGGTATTGACTTTATGGGTCCATTTCCAAAATCTCATAATAATCTCTACATTCTCGTTGCCATTGATTATGTATCTAAATGGGCGGAAGCACAAGCTCTCCCAACTAACGATGCACGAGTTGTAGTCAACTTTTTAAAACATCTTTTTGCTAGGTTCGGAACACCGAAAGCTTTAATAAGTGATCGGGGTACTCATTTTTGTAACAATCAACTTGAGAAAGTTCTCAAAAGATATGGAGTAACTCATAAAATCTCAACTGCTTATCATCCACAGACAAGTGGACAAGTTGAAAATACCAACCGAGCTTTAAAACGTATTCTAGAAAAAATCGTAGGATCAAATCCGAAGGAATGGTCCATAAAATTGGAGGATGCACTCTGGGCTTTTAGAACAGCCTACAAAACTCCAATTGGAAACACACCTTTTAAACTCGTTTACGGAAAAGTATGTCATCTTCCAGTAGAAATTGAACACAAAGCATTTTGGGCTTTGAAGACATGTAATCTTGATTTACATGAAGCTGGACGTCTACGATTAAGTCAACTAAATGAATTAGAAGAATTAAGACATGAAGCATACGAAAATTCATTAATCTATAAAGAAAGAACGAAGAAATGACATGATAAAAGAATCAGAAGTTCAAAAGAATTTAAAGAAGGAGACAGAGTTCTTCTTTTCAATTCAAGATTCAAGCTATTTCCTGGAAAATTGAAATCAAGATGGTCTGGACCATTCATAGTCAAAAGAGTTTTCCCATACGGAACAATAGAGTTAATAAATTTAAATGGGATTGAATTTAAAGTTAATGGTCACAGAGTTAAACATTACATACATGGTCCGATGGAAGTTGACAATGAAGTCAATCATAATTTCACCACCCAAGAAAACCTTCAAAATGAAAACATAAATATGTTATCAACAACATATGAAAAATCAAAATTGGAAAATAGGGAGGATTCAAATTGGAGTGATGAAGAAGAATTCTTATACAAACCTCCCATTCTAAGAAACGAAGAAAAATGTGAACAAGAAGTTCAAATAGAAATGAAAGAACCAAGAAAAGAACACCCGAAAAAGGTTTACAAACCAACTCGACTTACTAAAGCAGGAGACCCGGGTGAATTTATCATTTCTTGCTTGCTTAATGATGGTGTTGTATATAATGGACTCGCAGATTTAGGAGCAAGTGCAAATATTATGCCTCTTTCCTTATACAAAAGATTAGGTATGGGTAAATTAAAACCAACCAAAATAGGTGTTCAATCATTTGACCTAACCATTAAACACCCGGTTGGAATAGCAAATAATTTAATTGTTAACGTGGGAAGTTTGACCTCTGTTGCAAACTTCATAGTGATTAATATGGAGGAAAACCTTGATATTCCTCTAATTTTAGGTCGCCTATTTTTAGCAACCACCGAGGCGTTCATTGAAGGAAGAGAAGGTAGAATGACACTTAGGGAAGGTAATAAATCGATCACCTTTGTGAACCGACAGTTTAGATCTCCACCAATCAAAACTGTTAGACCAATAAAAATACATAAGTGTGGGGAAGATGAAGAAACACTTAAAGATGATCCAATCACAAAGAACCCCGTTGATGATAAAAAATTAGATGAACCCGTTTTTAACAGTTCAACGAAGAAACTTTATAAACGGATTCACGATGCTAGGATTAAGGGAAACTTTAAGTTAGGTAACTGATTACTATCCAATTTATCGCCAAAAGAAAAGGCAATGATAGTTGAATTTGTGAAAGTTACGGAGGAAATCAACAAATGGATTGAAGCAAAAGTCAAAGATATACAAGTTGTTGATAGTCCAATTGAAAACAAAGTTAATCACAATTTCAGCACCACATCTAACTAAGTGTGGGGAGGTTCGAATCTTTTTAGGGTAATATGTATTTCTGTTAGAGTTAAATATTTTGTTTTCGTGTAGTTCTCGAGAATGGAATCCGAATAGTCTTTCCCTAGCAGACCCTAAAGAACTAGTCTTCTCCCCCATTCTGAATTTTTATTTTTTTTAGGTTTTACAAGATGAAGACTTTCTGTGAACTAAACCATGGTCTAATGCTACACGCTTTGATCACTAAACGTAATAATGACACCCTTCCAAGTGAATTGGTATCATTAATCAGAGGTAAATTGGACGGAGTAAGAAAAGAATCCAGGAATGAAAATAATAAGTTACAGTTTGGTAAAGGAAAATCAAAATCCGCAGCGAAAAGAAGAGCACGACACCTTGAAAGATGTCACAAATGCGGAAAATGGTCACACGAAGGAAAATGCTCGACAAATCAGACATATTCCAATACCGGGTTCGTTACTTTATGCAGAGAAGGACCGTTCATATGTTTTGAAGAAAAATCGTTAAATACTCGAGGTTATGCCTATGTAGCTATGGAAAACCAATTAGTCCGACTATCTTATGAGTGGGCTAAAGCAGGTCACTGAGAATTCTATCTCACAGGTAATTTTGTACAGTTTTTATTTTTATTTTATTGCTTTTAACCTTTTAATAATAAACGCTAAATCGTTCGCTATAAAGTATTAAATTGGTATTCAATAAAATTAGGTTTTGCGACTGAAATTATTGATATCATACAAAAATTTATTACATCATTGCGAAATTTACCGTTTATTCTTAAGGTATAAATATCTTTAATCAATCAACCCAAAATATTTCAAAAAATTCGTCAGGAGTAAAACTAGGTAATATAGCCGAAATTACTTTACCGAAAAGAAGGGCGTACATTTTTGATAATATTTGATTGATTAAAGTGGGATAAAAGACCAAAAAGATTTTTAATTTTATTTTTACTTTGTTTTTAAAATTAATATTAAAATTATTATTGTAAATTTTTTAAAATCAATATATTTAAATTTGTAAATATTAAAAAAAATTAATATTTTTAATATAAGTTTGTATGTATAAAAACAAAAATATAATATAAATTTGGTGTGAATTTTTTGAATTTTGAATTTTATGCATTTTAAAATTAAGTTTGGTGTGAATTTAAAAACAAAAATGTACTTTATTTCGCTAAATTAAAAATTGATTTCTAAAAATTCGTCGTGAGTTGAAAACTAGGTCGTTGAACCGAAATTGCTCTACCCAAGGGAGGGTCGAGAACTTTTATTATCATTATTTTTAATCTTATTGAATTAAAGTAAGCTAAAAACATTAAAAAACCCAAAAATCTTTGCTTTTAAAAAGACGCTTACTATCCGCCATACCAGCCCGAGATAAGACCACCATATACTCTCTACGACCCTAACCAAGCCTACCAGTACACCTATCACCAACCATGGAACCCGGACGACGACATAAACTGGAACCCCTATCCAGATTGATATAGTTCCTATTGGTGATTTCTATGATTTTTATCTTTTTTTTATGATTTTTATTTATGTTTAAACATATGATATTGTGATACATTAATGTATTGTTTAATATTTTTATTATTTGGTACTAATATTTCATATTTGATTTGAAAGTGGGATTTTAAGTCCCATTTCAAATTACCATGCATGTCTATATTTGTATGTATGTATATTGTCAATTGTACACAACAGGGTAAAACAGCACATTTTCAAAGACCGGCATTAAGTTCAGCAAAAGCTAGTACTTTTGATGGCAAAACGAAAAACAAATGTGATGTAACAACAAGACGGAATGAACAAATGATGTGCACCATTTATCATTCAACAAACAAACGCCAATATGTTTAGAAACTTTGGTAAAATTTAATCATTTTTCTACGCTAATCACCCTCAATAATTTAAATTATTACTGATTTCTTGCAAATGAGGGCATTGCAAGATCTTAAGTGTGGAAAGGGGTTAAATTCTTTCGGATTTTTAAAATTTTTAACTTATACACTTGGTTACCATTAAAAATACTAGTAACGCAGTAGTTGTATTAGAATCTAGTGCTCTCTGATAATAAAGAACAGCCCTAGTCTTATATACTGACTACCAATTCTAGTAAAAATTTTCAAAATTTTCAATTAAATGAATTCAAAATCATGTTTATACATATTTATGAACGATAAAACTAGGTGTTAACACCGAAATTATTGTTACCTCGGAAAGGACATAAATTGAGAAACAACCCAAAATGTTAGAATTTATTTAAAATGGAATAGAGGACAATAAAAAGGCAAATAAAGAAAAATAAAAGCCAAGTGTAGGAAAATTTACCAAGTTATTTAAAACATATATCACATATTTCTGTAACAAATAATTAAAGATACTTTTGCTTTAGACTAAACTAATCAGTTTTACCCAATTTACTGTAATATATTTGAAAGAAAGATGGATCTACACGATGAATCAATTCCATCATTAAAAGGAAGTAATGTCTTCCGAAAAAGACACGCGTTTCTTGATTTAGGTCAGGAAATTGTCGTCCAGACTAGTTGTAGAGTCTACGAAAAACCTTGAAAAGTTTTCTCGAAAATCAGCTGGAAATCCACGGACCTCAGCATCAAATAGGGTCGCCAAGTGGTCAGACATATCCTAACCATGAGAGGATCAGTCTCATAAAATGGGGAGGACGCCGTGCAAATTAGCTTGATAAGACTAATGAATCAGACCCCCAGCGAGGATAATCTCCTTAAAGATTAAAAATCAGCTTTTAAGACTGATATTACTCAATCCTAGAGATTGACCTTAAAGATTGAGAATTACAAACTCATGGAATTCGATGATATCTAAACTCGAGCTTGAACTAGAAAATATTTTGATCAAAATTACAAACCGATTTGTTTTCTGAAAAACCCATTTTTAATGCGTTCATTACCATTGAACGTAAAATCCTAGGAATTCATCTGGAATTCATTAGGTCACCTGAACCAAATCGGGTGTCAACCGTAAGAACGGTGGTTGCATAGCATGGTCGAAGACAGGACCTTGTGCCAGACCAAAAAAATATAGGGTGAGCTTTACTATTTCTCCTAAAAAGAATTGTAATTGCATCAGACACGTTATAGACCATAATTAAAAGCATGTCAGGGGACATTGCCTTAACAGTTGCTTGTTCAACGCTTTCATTTACAACCGGACGGTAGTTTACCGAAAGGTAATATACGGAGCAAGTATACTAGACGTGTTGCTTTCCTAATACAAGGTTACCCAAGTGGGTGACACAAAACTGCAAGTTTTAAGCTAAAATTTTCAAATATGAAACCCACCAAACCCACAAAAACATTTTACAAACACCGGTGAAGGGTTATTCTGGAAAACTTATCTAGGGTAAAAGCTAGATTTAATTTTCAAAAGATCAAATGTTTTCATAAAGATCCAATTTCCTTAATGGATCTAAATTTTCATAGTCATGTGGGACTGTAAACCACATCGTTACTACCATTGTTTATACCGCCGTATAGAAATCACTGATGTACAAAGAGTGAAGAATAAAGAAGTGTTCTAGTATTTTTATTTCAAGACTATATTACTTGAGGACAAGCAACACTCAAGTGTGGGAATATTTGATAATGCTAAAAACGAACATATATTTAATAGCATTATCCCTCAAGAAATAAAAGCTTTTAGTTGCAACTGTTCTATTTACAAGTGATATTCATTTAAATAATAAAAGGTGAAGACAAAAGACAGATTCAACGAATTGAAGACTCAAATGACCAAAAAGCTCAAAAGTACAAAGTACAATCAAAGTGGTTCCAATTATTGATGAGAAATGTCTCAAAATTACAAGAGTACAAGACGCGAAACGCTAAATACAAGATATTAAATTGTACGCAAGGACGTTCGAAAATCCAGAATCGGGACCAGAGTCAACACTCAACGCTCGACGCAACGGACTAAAAATTAAAAATCAGCTATGCACATAAATATAATATAATATTTAAATAATTCTTATAATTATTTATATATTATTTATTTATTAAAACGTCGACAAGCTTGTGAACAAAAAAATGTGAGCTGGTACCTACCTCCATGCGATCGTATTGCCTGGAGGCACAAAAGCCATGCGATCACATGGCACACTTTTTCAGCTCAGGTCCTATAAATTTAGCAGTTTGGTGATGATTTTAAACATCCATATATCTTTCTCTCTATCTCACTCATATAATATATATATATATATATATATATATATATATATATATATATATATATATATATATATATATATATATATATATATATATATATATATATATATATATATATATATATATATATATATATTATAATTTTAATTTTAATTTTAATTCTAATAATAAGGGTATGTTAGCGAATGTTGTAAGGGTGTAAGTCGAAATTCTGTCCGTGTAACGCTACGCTATTTTTAATCACTGTAAGTTATGGTTAATGTTATTTTTAAATTAATGTGTAATAGCTAAGTTATTATTATGCTTATTTAATGCCGAAGTAATCGTGATGTTGGGCTAAATATTAAAATTGGGTAATTGGGCTTTGAACCATAATTGGGGTTTGGATAAAAGAACGACACTTGTGGAAATTAGACTATGGACTATTAATGGGTTTTATATTAACTAAATTATACCTCGTTGATTTAATATATAGACTTAGAATTTGACATATTTATGTATAACCACATACGCTTGACTGGGCACGGTGGGCGGGATATCTATAAATACCAATAATTGTTCATTTTACCGGATACGGAACTGGATTAATAGTTAATAGACTTGTTGAAACAGGGGTGGATTACATTCAAGGGTAATTGGTGTAATTGTTAAAAAAGTAATAAAACCTTGGACTACACACAGTCGATAACCTGGTGTATTTATTAAACAAAGTATTAAGACCTTGTTACAATTCGAATCCCCAATTAGTTGGAATATTTGACTTTGGGAATAAGAATAATTTGACTTAGACTCTCGCACTTTATGATTATGACTGATGGACTATTATGGACAAATCCGTATGGACATATCAAATAATCCAGGACAAAGGACAATTAACCCATGGGAATAAACTAAAAACAACACGTTAAACATCATGATTACGGAAGTTTAAATAAGCATAATTTATATATTTCATATTTAATTGCACTTTTAATTATCGCACTTTTATTTATTGTCATTTTATTTAATTGCATTTTTAATTACCGTACTCTTTAATTGTCGTACTTTTTATCGCATTTTTATTTATCGCAATTTCATTATCGTTATTTACTTTACACTTTAAATTAAGTTATATTTATTTTTAATATTTTACATTAAGTTTTAACTGCGACTAAAAGTTTTAAAATCGACAAACCGGTCATTAAACGGTAAAAACCCCCCCTTTTATAATAATAATATTACATATTTATATTTTTGTATTTTTGCAATTATAAGTTAAAACTAATATAGCGTTGAACTAGTTTAAGTCTCCCTGTGGAACGAACCGGACTTACTAAAAACTACACTACTGTACGATTAGGTACACTGCCTATAAATGTTGTAGCAAGGTTTATGTATATCCACTCTATAAATAAATAAATCACTTGTGTAAAATTGTATCGTATTTAATAGTATTTTGTAGCAAATATATAACTATTTTATACACCACCTCGCACACATCACTTATCGTGTCGGAACCTATATAAAGATTAATTTTAAATTTGGTCGAAAATTTCCCGGTCATCACAGTACCTACCCGTTAAAGAAATTTCGACCCGAAATTTGAGTGTGGTCGTCATGGCTAACAATAAAAAAATGTTTTTATGATGAATATGAGTTGATAAATCGGATTTTATCATCATTGAGTATTATGGATGAAACAATTCGATTATTCGAAGAGTACGGATGAAGCTATCACTAAATAGTGAAATGAGAAAGACATGTTTCATCATAACTTTTGACTAGTCATGGTTAAATTTAGAAAATAAGGTGCGTCTTGATTTTTGACGTTGTCTTGGTTGAATTCCAGAATTCAAGGGATTTAAAGAAATCTTCGAAATCTGAATAAGATTTGATTCTTCAGTGAATAAGGAAATTAAGATCTCTATAATTAAATACGGTGATCTTCCTCGCTTACTCTGTCTCATATTTCCATTATAAATTAAACTCTTTCGTTCCATTATTCTCACAATTCCTATACTTTCTTTCTTAGTTCATACATCCAAAAGATTGTGAAAATGCTTAATCTAGTTCTAATCCTTGATATTTTCTAATTATCATTTCTGTCATCCTTCTTTTCAATCTTCCATCAGAAGAATCTGTTTACTTTTACTATTACCTTGGGGTGATACAATTCTTAATTCTACCGTGTCTCTATATTACTATTCGTGTTAATATCCACGGTTTGTAACATCCGTGTTGTTATTAGCCTTTATATTTTCTCTTATATTTTGGAGCTCTTTGCCTTTTTATTATCTTCTCGATCTCTAATAAAGCGAGTAACGGTCCAGAATTCGTAAGTATGGAGTTTTGAATGAACATGACTAATGTTCTAAGAAAGAAACGGTAATAACACAACTTGACTTGTCAGATTACCAGAATTCAAGGAAAAAGATAGGACTATCAAGAAAAACATGTTCTTGATATGTTTATAGATTAGACAGAATATAGGAGTCGTGTAATATGGAACATGATGATGGTATGGTCTGTGAATCATCACGTTCCATTTAGAAACTCAGCATGACTTACTGTAATATAATCATGTTGATCAAGTGTCATTATATTATACTAACTCATGCATCAGTTCCCAACACTACTTCAAAAACATTCATATTTTAGATTCGAAGGTTCACAGAATATAGAAACTAAAACAGTTTCCTTTTACGATATAATACAGATAACGTGAAGAGATAACTCATTTCAGATAAGGATAGTTATGAAAATATCTTCAGAAATATCGAAGATATTTATGACGATATTTTGGAACTTCTAAGATCGAAGGTTGATGAAAAAAAAATTCTGCAAGATTTTAACATGACTACGGAGCAAGATATTCGTTGAAGGTCCCATCGGATCCAGAATTATCTGGATTCTTTAAATATAGGGTATGGTCCTTGTATTTGGCCTTTGTCTCCTTCATAGTTTGCTCAATCTGTTTTTCAGTACCAAATTTTTTATCGAGCGTTTCTAACACTCCTTTCTTTATCATCAAACATTTGGCCATTTTGACCATCTACAATTTTTCTGTTTCCTCTGCATTTAATGCTACGATGTCTGAATCATCGGTTATTAATCTGAGGCGGTTTCAAGAGAATTGTGTTTTTAGATGATTAAACGCTGATGGTAATATGGTGGAATATAAACGGTTTCCCAGTAACGATGACGAAGGGCAAACTTATATATCAAGTTATAATAAGGTTTATTCAAATGAAAAGTGGAAATTGATTTGCTGAAGCTGTGACAAAATTGACTACTTTGAAAAGGGATTGCCTAGTTATTTTTGGTAATAACAATACCAAAGGAGCTAACACAGATACGTGTTAAACATTTACTCAGGTTCCGAGAATTTTTCAGGTGCATAAGTATATGCATCAATCTTTTCTTCCGTAGATGAAGTGCGGTTGGTTCATCCACTCGATTGAGGTGTTTTCAAGGGGTACGAAGGGTTTGAACACAGATTGTAATCGTCAAGATACAAATGAGGTTTAAGATGAAATCAAGTGGCAAACTTGAAGAATTGTTTAGCTTCATATGTTATAATCAATATTTTAATTCATTTTAATTGTCCAATGTTGGTAGTCCTCAGTTGATAGTCCACGGTTAGCGATATATAATATTTGAATTAATTAATACGTGTCGTGACCCGTGTACATGTCTCTGACTCGATCACAACTCAAAGTATATATATTATTGTAGAATCAACCTCAACCCTGTATAGCTAACTTCAGCATTACTGCATATAGATTGTCTATGGTTATTCCAAATAATATATATAGACGCGTCGATATGATATGTCAAAACCTTGTATACGTGTCCCAATATTTAAATGCGTAAATAACAGTATTTAAATGATGATAAATAAAGTGCGTAAAATAAATAACAGAAATTAAATGACGATAAATAAAATTGCGAGAATATAAATTGCGATAAATAAACTGCGATAAATAAATTGTGATAACAAAATGTAATGAGGAATTAACAGTTAGCTAGGAACAGTTAGCTAGGATTTTGGTAGCGTGGATTCTTAACAAAATTTTCTCATGGTTAATTTATTTGTTTCTAACAAATTTTATTTTTGTCCAATGTTTTCTTCATTATGCCACTTGTTGGATTCTGATAGATCAAAATCCAATTATGAAATTGAATGAAAAGGGTTATTCTGCGGTGAACGGATACGTATATCGGTGGTTGTAAATAGGATAGTAAATGACTATTGAATTAGATTTGAAAGAATGTACAGTGTACTTATTAATGTGAAATCTAAATATTCCTCGGGTGTTACCTACCCGTTAAAATATTTTCACCATTAACAGTTTGTACGAAAGAATCAATTACAGTCTTTATGAAAATATATATATACATATATATTTTCTTCGGATGTAATCAAGGATTTAATGAGTCAATATGATATTAAACTCATTTGATTTAACGTTAGAACAAGAATATATAATCTCTAAAACATTAGAGATTACATAATCGCCATGTCGAACGAAGATAAATGATGTAGAATGATTCGCAGATTGATGATTATGCTCGAGGTACATAATGAGATGTTGAGGTGTGAGATGTTGAACTTGGGTTGTTGGTGGTACTGGTATTGATGTTGGTGGTATTGTTGGTGCCGTTGATGTTGCTGAAGCTGGTACGTTTTGCACCATATTTTTCAAGGCTACAACTCGGGCGTGTAGTTCGTTGACTTATTACTCCAGGATGATTGTCTGTAAGAACGGGCGAATGAATAAGGTTTAGAATCTGAGTTATGATATAGTCGTGGCGAGATATTCAGAAAATGAGGGTGAAAATGGTGTTTCGGATTGGTTCGCCGGTGAGTGCTTCAGGTTCTTCACCAAGAGGTGAATTCGGTTGGTGGAAATGATCACCTTCTTCGTGTCTCCATTGGTTAAGTCGACTATGAACTCAGCCCCAATTCATCCAGAATTGATGATGGCTGATTGGTTGATTCATTCCGGTGACGCTATTTCCGGAGCTTAGGTGAACATCCATGTCAGAATAGCTGTCAGAATAACTATTGGAATACCTCTCGGAATCTGAGGACTCAAACTGGTTGAGAGATTCATCTCGTATGATCAGATGAAGGATTTTCCATAAGAAATAGATTATAGGATGTAGATTAGTACCTGCAATACATAATTTACATATGCAAATATAATACTAAAATCCCATAAGTTACGGAAGAATCTACGGAAGCTGTCAGGCAAAGGTAACAATAATAGATACACTGTCTATGCAATAGAGGCAGTAATATGTGTCTAGACTTTAAGGATGATAAGCAAATAATTTTTGACACTAAATGATAAGCAAAACTTTTGACATGCAGACACGGTCGAAGTCCAGACTCATTAATGCATCCTAACAACTACTAGTTAGACACACTAATGTAAGACCTGGTTCTCTAAGACTACCGATCTGATACCAACTCTAACGACCCGTCCTAATCCATCTGGACGAATACATTACATTTGGTTACATCGCGAGGTACTTGACCTCTATATGATACATTTTACAAACATTGCATTTATTTTTAAAAGACAAACTTTCTTTACATTGAAAGTTGACGGCAAGCATACTATTTCATAATACCTCCAACTATAATTGACTTAATAATAATCTTGATGAAATCGACGACTCGAATGCAACATCTTTTGAAATATGTCATGAATGACTCCAAGTAATATCTCTAATATGAGCAAATGCACAGCGGAAGATTTCTTTCATACCTGAGAATAACATGCTTTCAAGTGTCAACCAAAAGGTTGGTGAGTTCATTAGTTTATCATAAATAATCATTTCATAATTTTAATAGACCACAAGATTTCATATTTCCAATTCTCAAAAACATACGTCCCATGCATAGAGACAAAAGTTATCATTCATATGGTGAACACCTGGAAACCGAAATTAACAAGATGCATATAGAATATCCCCTATCATTCCGGGACTCCCTTCGAACATGATAAATTCGAAGTACTAAAGCATCCGGTACTTTGAATGGGGCTTGTTGGGCCCAATAGATCTATCTTTAGGATTCGCGTCAATTAGGGTGTCTGTTCCCTAATTCTTAGATTACCAGACTAAAAAGGGGCATATTCGGTTTAATAATCCAGCCATAGAATGTAGTTTTAAGTACTTGTGTCTATTTTGTCAAACATTTATAAAACAGCGCATGTATTCTCAGTCCCAAAAATATATATTGCAAAAGCATTTAAAAAGGGAGCAAATGAAACTCACCATACTGTATTTTGTAGTAAAAATACATATTACAAAACTGAACAATGCAGGGTTGGCCTTGGATTCACGAACCTATATCATTTGTATATTTATTAATATATATATATATATATATATATATATATATATATATATATATATATATATATATATATATATATATATATATATATATATATATATATAAATTTATTAATTATATACTTTTTATATTAATATTATATATGTTTCATATATTTATTTTGTTATATAAAATATTACTTTTCATTATGTTATATGTATTAAATGTATTTTTATATATGTATATATCATTTGTTTGTTAAAATAGTAATGTTAGTAATACTACGATATAAATGATAAAATCATAAGACTTAATATTACTAAATAAGGTATTATTGTTAATAATTATATTAATGATATCAATAATGATATTTATAATAATAATTGTGAAATATCAATTTTTAGTTAATGATTCTTATCATAATGATTTTAGTAATGACATATTATTAACACTTATTATAATATAAATAATCATACTTATAATGGTAATAATAATAATACTGATCATGATACTTATAATGCTAATTATATTACTAATAATAATTATAATACTCGTAATAATACTAATAATAATGTTATCATTCAAAAAATGTTACAAATATTAATTTTTAATTAGAGAAATATTAATGATAATAATAATAATCATAACCCTAGTAATGATATTAATACTATATTGATAATAATAGTATTAATGATACTTATTAATACTAATGGTAATATGGTCCCTAATGTTTATATATATACTTTTGATATTAGTAGTAATAATAATGATAATACTTAATAATAACAATAATCATAACATTAACTATACAATAACAATAACAATGACAATAACAATAATAATAATAATAATAATAATAATAATAATAATAATAATAATAATAATAATAATAATAATAATAATGATGATGATAATAATAATAATAATAATAATAATAATAATAATAATAATAATAAAAATAATAATAATAATAATAATAGTAGTAGAAGTAATAATAATAAAATGACTACCTTTAAAATAAGTCTTCTTAAAAAAAAAAAACTACCATTGCCTGGGCTCGAACCCCCGACCTCTCGTTACACGCAAACACCCCTAACCAATCGATGCATTTAGTTTTTCTAATTTAAAACACCCATTAATTTATTTAACTCCATTTTCTGTTATCACCTTCTTCTTCATAGATTTCAATCAACCAAGGATCAATCCCTCACATAATTAATTAACTAAACGGTTTTTTTAGAACTTTCAAACAAATCATAATCAACCTAGGATGATCTTGAATTACTTGAAAACGAACAGAAAAAAAAAATATGATAACAGCTGCTGTCGCTGTTACAGGAAAAAAAATAAACTTTGGATTCGAGGACGTTTAGGCCCAAGATTTCTACATGACATAGATACTAAATCAATCAAAGAAACTACTGGATTCGTCAATTTAACTTGAAATACCACCACGGATCCAAATTTCTTGATGAACACCCGGTTTGACTTTTTGAAGAAAAAAGTTTAACTCGCGAATTCGAACTTGATTTTAGAAATTGGGTTTTAAAACTTTGCTGATAGTTTGTATATGGAGTTCCTAATAGAGTTGCATTATTAGATTTTGAAATGGGTTTCGAATTCAAAGTTTTGCAGTTTGAGTTCAAAAACAGAGGTATACGACTTGTTTTCTAAATTTTCTGTTTTTAATTCCTTAAATTGCAGTATGTAAGGAATTATATAGTGTGTAAGTGAGCTTAATACAGCTGTAAGATTCGTTTAACCTTTTGTTTGTAGCTGAATTGATTTAACACGATTCAATCACAAGGACAAAATCAATAAAAAAAAAATTGAATAAGATTGGTACCTGAATTCAATTGAAATTGTATTGTTGTGATAAAGGTGTCGACATAATCTCAATCAGGAGCAGATAAAGAATCAAAGAATTGGAAAAGAGGATAGTGATAGCTAACAGACTCTGACTTTTGATTTTATATAATATGTAATATTATTAATAATTAATAAATATAAATACATTAATAATAATAATACTACAATATTATCAAATAATAATAATAATAATAATACTATTATTATTAATAATATTTAGTGGTAAGGATAATAATAATAATTGTTAGGAATAATGATAATACTATGATAATATTCTCTAATAATAATAATAATAATAATAATAATACTAGTAATAATAAAGATATAACAAGTTACATATTTTAATTTATATCTAGTATTATATATTATAATTAATAATACAGATTTTAATGATAACAATGAAAGTAATAATATAACAATTATATTCTTAACTTGTTAGTATGTTTAATCTATTAATATTACATTTTATTATTTATGTATTATTATATACATATATAGTAACAATTAATATCCATAACTTTGATATATATATATATATATATATATATATATATATATATATATATATATATATATATATATATATATATATATACATATATATACATATATATATATATACATATATATATATATACATATATATATATATATATATATATATATATATATATACATATATATATATATATATATATATATATATATATATATATATATATATATATTATATTATATAGTTTTATTTTAATATTCACTTTATTATTTTGTATATTATTTTACATATTTAATCTTAATGATCAAATTGTATTTTATTATTTTACTTTATTATATATACTTATATATATATATATATATATATATATATATATATATATATATATATATATATATATATATATATATATATATATATATACATTTATTTATAAACCATTGTTCATGAATTGTTGGGATTAGTCCAAGGTTAAATGCATTCATGTAATCTGTTCCAAAGTTTTCGAGACTTAACATTACAGACTTTGCTTATCGCGTCGGAACCTATATAAAGATTAAGTTTAAATTTGGTCAAAAATTTCCTGGTCGTCACACAGGATCAGTTCACATCTATAAAACCCAGCAAATTCTACTCGAATGATATACCTTTTCTCTTCTTTCTTTCCTTATGTAAGAATTATATATTTATAATTATAATTTTAATTTTAATAATAAAGTTATGGTTTAGTTGGGTTATTGTAAGAAATGGTTTACGGGTTTTAAAGTCGGAACTCTGTCCGTGTAACGCTACGCGATAAATAATCACTGTAAGCTATGTTCTTCCTTTTTCAATTAATGTCTCGTAACTAAGTTATTATTAAGCTTATTTGAGCCGAAGTAATTGTGATGTTGGGCTAAATATTGAGATGGGATTATTGGATTTTGTACCATAATTCGGGTTTGGACAAAAGACCGACACTTGTGGACATTGGACTATGACTATTAATAGGTGGGGGGTATTGTCTAATTGAATGACAATTCATTGGAACCTGTCGAACCTATCTTCAAATTAGTTAATTTAATAATTATTAAAATGATTACGAATGTCCTATTTAGTGACGTTTATACGACATCGTTTACAATCATTTAATAAATCAATTGGATTGGGTAATTGATTATTCATTATAGCCAAAGTGAATAAATTAATGTATCATGGACTAATTAAAATAGGGGTGGATTACATACAAGGATAATTGGTGTAATTGTTAACAAAGTATTAAAACCTTGGATTACACGAAGTTGATAACCTGGTGTAATTATTAAATAAAGTATTAAAACCTTGTTACAGTTCGAATCCCTAATTAGTTGGAATATTTGACTTCGGGAATAAGGTTAATTTGACGAGCATTTTATAATTATGACCGATGGACTATTATGGACAAAAACCAGATAGGTATCAAATAAACCAGGACAAAGGACAATTAACCCGGGTAACAATTAATTAAAATCAAAACGTCAAACATCATGATTACGGAAGTTTAAATAAGCATAATACTTTTATTTCATATTTCATCGTACCTTTATTTACTGTCATTTTAATTACTAGCTCCCTATGGAAATATAATTGTTTAAAAATATAATTGTTTAAAAATATAGTACGTAATTGCTAGCTCCCTATGGAACGAACCGGACTTACTAAAAACTACACTACTCTACGATTAGGTACACTGCCTATAAGTGTTGTAGCAAGGTTTAGGTATATCCCAATCTATATAAATAAATAAATAAAACTTGTGTAATTTTGTCGTATTTCGTAGTAAACAATAATAGTATTTCGTACTACCCCTCGCACACATCACCCTCTATGACACTACTCTCGAGAAGGGTGAACACTTTAAAGAGATTGTAGCTTTTCTAAAGCGATCAAGGATCCATACTGCTATTTCTGCTCCATGCACGGCATACTATAGCCACCAAAGGGAATTCTGGAGAAATGCAGCACTTGATGTGTCAGAGGATGAGATTAAGCTAGTTAGTACTATTCAAGGGCACGAGATCATTTTTTCTAAAACTGTGATAAGGAGGATTTTATGATTTAATGATGAGAACTGCTCCCATATGACGATCAATCGAGAAAGAATCCACGGATGCTTCAAGAGATGTGCTTATTCTGGTTACATTGCTGGTAAGTCTGAACTGATGAAGACTCTTCTGCCTCCACAATTTCGATATCTTGCTCACGTGTTGATGCACTGCTTGAGTGGACGAAAAGCAGGTTTTGATAAGCTGAATGAGAAAGTGCAGAGTATGTTTGTTGCACTCATTCTAAAGGCTCCATATGATTTCTCAGGATTTGTCTTCTATTACTTCAAAGCAAATCTTTTCAGTTCTACACAGAGATATCTTATCTACGCCCGTTTCCTTCAAATGATTATCAATGACGCAGCACCAGATTTACCAAAGCTTGAACATGATCTTATTTGTGACAACCCAGAAATTTTCGATCAAATTTAAACTTAATCTTTCTATGGTTTCGACATGATAAGCAAAGTCTGTAATATTGAGTCTCAAAATTTTTGAACTGTTTACATGAATTCATTTAACCTTTTGACCATTCCCGACGATTCACGAACAATTGTTTATAAATAAATATGTATATGTACAAATGTAAGTTTATATAATAATTTGAAATTATAAAATATAATTTAAACATTAGAATTAGATATGTAAAATAAGATACAAAATAATTAAATGTAATTTAAGATGAATCTATATATAAATATATATGATTTATATGCATGAATATTATTATATGTATATTATATTATATATATAAAATTTATAAATAATAAATATTCAATAAAAAGTTATTATATAATATATCATATGATTATTAAATATTAAATAATTAAAATATAGTTGTAATAATAAATATTAAAAGTAAATATTAATATCAGTATTATGAATATTATTATAATATATAGATATAAAATTTGATACATTTAAATTTTTAATAATACTAGTGTTATCTTTATTAATATCATTATTATTATTATGTATTATTATCATTAATATAACTACTAGTATTATTAATAAGGTTATTAATATTATTAATACTAAAATTATTAAAATTATTATAATTATTATTATAATACAACTTATATGATTATTAGTAGTAATATGATTATTAGTATTATTAATAGTGGTAATATATTTATAATTGTTAATTATCAAAATTTATGAATTTTATATATAAACATATATAAATTGTTAAATAGATATATCCGAGAGGCAGGGCCGTAAAATCAGTGTCTGAGGTACGCTCAGTAGTCACCAGGCGGTTAGCTGGGAAGGCACTGAGTGGGATGCGTCCCCGCTAATTTCAGTTGGTATCAGAGCGGTGGTCTTAGCGAACCAGGTCTTGTATTAGTGTGTCTAACTAATAGTTGTTTAGATGTATTAGTGGGTCTGGACTTCGACCATGTCTGCATGTCAAAAGTTTTGCTTATCATTTAGTGTCAAAAATTATTTGTTTATCATCCTTAAAGTCTAGACATGTCTTACTACCTCTATTGCATAGACAGTGTATAGATAAATTCATATCTTAGCGTATCTGTTATTGTTACCTTTACCTAACAGCTTCCGTAAATTCCTCCGTAACTTGTGGGATTTTAGTATTATATATGCATATGTAAATTATGTATTGCAGGGTACTAATCTACATCCTATAATCTACTTCTTATTGAAAACCTTCATCTGATCGTACGAGATGAATCCCTCAACCAGTTCGAGTCCCTTAGATTCCGATAGCTATTCCGATAGTTATTCCGACAGCTATCCTGATATGGATTTCCACTCGAACTCTGAAAGCAGTGTAACTAGAATGGATCAACCAATTAGCTATCATCGATTCTGGAAGAATTAGGGATGAGTTCGTAGTCGACTTAATCAACGGAGACGAGAAGAAGACAATACTTTCCATCCACCACATTCCCTCTTGCCAAAGAACCTGAAGCACTTACCTGCGAACCTGTTCTTAATACTATTTTCTCTCTTATTTCCAGAGTATCTCACCACGATTATATTCTATCTAAAATTCTAAACTTTATTCATCCGCTCGTTCCAACCGACAATCATCCCGAAATAATAGAAGAAGTCAACGAACTTCGCACTCGAGTAATCAATTTAGAAAATATGGTGCAGAACTTACTAGCTTCAACAACATCACCAGCATCAACAGTACCACAAAAACACACGCCTCAACATCACAATCTGTACCTCGAGCATAATCATCGTTCTACATGATGTTCTACATCATTTATCTTCATTAGACATGGCGATTATGTAATCTCTAATATTTTAGAGATTATATATTCTTGTTCTAATGGTAAATCAAATGAGTCTAATATCATATTGACTCATTAAATTCATGATTACATCTGAAGAAAATATAGATGTAAGTATATTTTCATAAAGATTGTAATTAAAATTCTTTTGTACAAACCGTTAATTTTGAAAATATTTTTACGGGTAGGTAATACCCGAGGAATATTTAGATTTCACATTAAGAAGTTACATTGTACATTCTTCGAATTTGATTTAACAGTCATTTACTATCCTACTTACATCCACAGATATACTTATCCATTCACCACAAAATAACCATTTTCATTCAATTTCATATTTGAATTTTGACCTATCAGAATTCAACAAGTGGCATAATGAAGAAAATATTGGACAAAATAAAATTTGTTAGAAACAAACAAATTAACTATTAGAAATTTGGTTAAGAATCCATGCTAACAAAATCCTAGCTAACTGTTCCTAGCTAACTGTTGATTCCATATTACATTTATTTATCGCAATTTATTTACGCAATTTTAATTCTCGCAATTTTATTTATCGTCATTTAATTTCTGTATTTATTTTACGCACTTTAAATATCGGTACACGTATACAAGGTTTTGACATATCATATCGACGCATCTATATATATTATTTGGAATAACCATAGACACTCTATATGCTGTAATGCTTGAGTTAGCTATACAGGGTTGAGGTTGATTCTACAATAATATATATACTTTGAGTTGTGATCGAGTCTGAGACATGTACACGGGTCACGATACATATTAATTAATTCGAATATAATATATTAAAATATATATGAATTATTGAACTGCTAACTGTGGACTACCAACATTGGACAATTAAAAATGAATTAAAATATTAATTATAACATATGAAACTAATCATTTCTTCGAGTTTGCCACATGATTTCATCTTAAACTTCATTTATATCTTGACGATTACAATCTGCGTTCAAACCTTTCACGAATCTTGAAAACACCTCAATCGAGAGGATGATCTGACCACACGTTATCTACGAAGGGAGAATTTATGCATATGGGCATGCACCTGGAAAACTCTCGAAACCTGAGAAAACTTTTAACATGTATCTGTGCTAGATCCTTTAGCATTATTATTACCCAAAATAACTTTACAATCCCTTTTCAAGGTAGTCAATTTTGTCACAGCTCCAGCAAATCAACTTCGAATTTTCGTTTGAAATAACCATATTATAACCTTAATATATATGCGTACTCTTTTTTTTGTTACTGGGAAACCTTTTATATTCCACCATATTACTATCAGCGTTTAATCATCTAAAAACACAATTCTCTTGAAACCACCTCGGATTGATAACCGATGATTCAGATATGGTAGCATTAAATGCAGAGGAAACAGTAAAATCGTAGATGGTCTAAAAGGCCAAAAGTTTGATAATAAAGAATGGAATGTTGGGAACGTTCGATAGAAAATTTGGTACTGAAAAACAGATTGAGCTAACCATGAAGGAGGCTGTGGACAAATCACAAAGACTAAACCTGCCTTCAAAGAATCCTGATGATTCTGTTTCTGATGAAATATTTAGCGAATACCTTACTCCTTAATCGCTCTAAATCATCGTGAATGAATTTCTTCATCACAATTTGATTCTGAAATTCTAAGATATCATCGTATCTTTCTTTATTAAAATCCTCAATATTTCTGAAGATATCTTCATAAATATTCTTGTCCGATATTAATTATCTCTCCGCTCTATCCGTGTTATATCATAAAAGAAACTATTTTAGTTTCTAAAATCTTGAAAAATTCGAATTTGAATTATGAATGATTTTGAAGTGGTGTTGGAAATTGATGCATGAGTTAGTATAATATAATGACACTTGATTAACGTGATTATATTACAGTAAGTCATGCTGAGTTTCTAATGGAATGTGATGATTTACAGATCATAACGTCATCATGTGCCATGTTACACGACTCTTACACTCTATCTAGTATATAAACATATCAAGAACATAATTTCTTGATAGTTTTATCTTTTCTCTTGAATTCTGGTAATTTAACCAATCAAGATCGTGCTATTACAATCTCTCTCTTTGAACATTAGTCATGTTGATTCGAAACTCCATACTTACGAATTCTGGACCGTTACTCGCTTTACTTGAGGTCGAGAAGAGAATAAAAAGGCAAAGAGCTCTGAAACCTAAGGGAAGATATAAAACTCGACAACAACACAGAAATCACAAACCGTGTACCTTAATACGAATAGCAATATAAAGACACTAGAGTATGATAAACACAATAACCCTAAGAGCGAAGTAGAAGTAAACAGATTCCTCTGGTGGTAGATGAAAAGGAGAATGATCGATATGAAAGTCAGGAAAAAATCTAGAATTAAAACTGGATGAAGCATATTGACTGATGGTTAGAAAGTATGAATTAAAATAGAAAATGGGAGTGGTGGGAAGTAATGGAACAGAAGAAGTTCATTTATATTGAAAATACCAGACAAAGTAATCAAGATAGATGATCGCATTTAATTATAGAGATCTTAATTTCCATAGATCCCGAAGAATCAGATCTTATAGATTTCCAAGATTTTATTTTAAATCCTTTGAATTCCGGAATTCAAACGTGACTACGTCAAAAGCTAAGGCAAATCTTCATTTTCTCATTTCACTCTTTTGTGATAGCTTCATTCGTACGCTTCACATAATCGAATCATTTTATCTATATTAATCAAAAATGATAAAACTCTATTTATCAACTCATATTCATCATGAAAACATTTTTATTGTTAGCTATGACAACCTCGACCAAATTTCGGGACGAAATTTCTTTAATGGGTACGTACTGTGACAACCCGAAAATTTCCAATCAAATTTAAACTTAATCTTTCTATGGTTTCGACACGATAAGCAAAGTCTGTAATATTGAGTCTCAAAATTTTTGAACTGTTTACATGAATTCATTTAACCATTTGACCATTCCCGACGATTCACGAACAATTGTTTATAAATAAATATGTATATGTACAAATGTAAGTTTATATAATAATTTGAAATTATAAAATATAATTTAAACATTAGAATTACGTATGTAAAATAAGATACAAAATAATTAAATGTAATTTAAGATGAATCTATATATAAATATATATGATTTCTATGCATGAATATTATTATATGTATATTGTATTATATATATAAAAATTATAAATAATAAATACTCAATAAAAAGTTATTATATAATATATCATATGATTATTAAATATTAAATAATTAAAATATAGTTGTAATAATAAATATTAAAAGTGAATATTAATATCAGTATTATGAATATTATTATAATATATAGATATAAAATTTGATACATTTAAATTGTTAATAATACTAGTGTTATCTTTATTAATATCATTATTATTATTACGCATTATTATCATTAATATAACTACTAGTATTATTAATAAGGTTATTAATATTATTAATATTAAATTATTAAAATTATTATAATTGTTATTATAATATAACTTATATGATCATTAGTAGTAATATGATTATTAGTATTATTAATAGTGGTAATATATTTATAATTGTTAATTATCAAAATTTATGAATTTTATATATAAACATATATAAATTGTTAAATAGATATATCCAGATATATATATGCGTTATATACCGATATATATAATAATGATATATCTTTATTATCATTATTATTATTATTATTATTATTATTATTATTATTATTATTATTATTATTATTATTATTATTATTATTATTATTATTATTATGTATATGTATTATTATTTGTTATTATAATATATAATTATAAATAATATATAACTATTATTATTAATAATATATATTTATAGTTATTATTATTAATATATATATATATATATATATATATATATATATTATTGATATATATCAGTATTATTATTATCTATTACTATTATTAATAATATATATTTATTCATTATATAAATCAATAAATCGTACAAAGAGTTGCTAACCATACCTATCAATACTGTAATCATTTTTGGTGTATGTTGAATTTTGTTATGGGTCGCCTTCTTAAATCAATTCAGCCAGCTATTAAATCGTACGAAACATGGTTTTTGTTTTTATTTTTATTTCCTTGTCTTCCTGAGTGAATTATTTCTATCGACACCCTTAGATTATACAGCAAACGATTCTCAAATTTCAATTGATTAACTCCTGCATTTCTACCATTCTCTATATCAATTACAACATCCATACATTTGTTAATATCTAATACTAAACCGAAGAACCAAATAATACAGCTCCATATACTCTGTACGTATAACTTTTTGGCAAAAGATCGATTTCGAAACATTTTTCAAAATCTGTAAATGCAGTGTCGTTAGGATTCTTCTAGTAAAACTATCTGAAAAGTTTCACTTTCCAATTCTTTCTAACAATCACAAATTTTGGGGTCAAAGTTCAAAATTTAAAAAGTCAACTAATGTGTTCATCACGAAATTCGATTGAGTTTTGATGTTTCAAGCTTAATTGATGGTTCAGAAAGTTTATAGGAACGAATTGGAACCTTTTTTATGTTATAGTTATGGTCTGAAACACTCTATAATTTCAAAATTGATTTAAAGTCTAACCGTGTTCTTCAAACTATCTGGTACGATTTATTTAGTTTTAAAGTTCTGTTGTAAATTGATTTTGTTTGATAAATAATCGTTTCTGCATCTCTTTTAAATCTTAAAATCTAATTTTTAATTTCACTGATATGGGTATGAGACTCTGGTCGATCGGATGAAGAAGGAGGGAAAGGAGTTAGATAATAATACGGATTATATTTAATTTGATTGAGTTTATACCAGAAAGATTGAAATGGTCGAGCGGTTTGATTTGTTTGCGGGTAAACGAGGAGTTAGGGGTTCGAACCGGGGTATAGGCTGTGATTATTTTTGGGAACTAATTCTTTTTAAGGTAGTCTTCATTTATCTACTTATTGTTATTATTATTACTTATTATTATTAATTAATAGTAACATGATTATTATTGCTATTATAAGTAAGTACTTTACTATTGTTATTATATACTGAGATTAATAATATAAAAATTGTTATCACAAATATTATTAATATTATCATTATTAATATTATCATTAAATATTAATATTATTAACATTGTTGTTAGTTTTAGTAAATTATTATTGTTATTATAATTATCATAACTAATAAAATAGTAATTATCATTATTATGATTTTAGTTACAATTGTAGTTATTATTATGATTATTGCTAAGTTTATTTATTATTATCACTATCATGATGCAAAGTAATATTATTATCATTAATAATAGTATTATTATTATTAAAACTATTACCATTAGTAGTAAAATTATAGTCAGTATTATTATTATTAACATAAGTATCATTATTAACAATATCGTTATTATTAGTATTATCATAATTAATCTTAGTAATAAAAGTGTTATATTTAGAATTATTATTATTATCATTAATATTAGTATTTGAAACAATTAGAAATTATTATTATTATTACCAACAAAATTTTTATTATTAAGATTACCATTAGTAATAAGATTGTTGTAATTATTATTATTAAGTATTATGTACTAAAAAATTATTATTTTCGCTATCATTATTACCAAATTATTCATTTTACTACTGATATTATCATCATGAAATTTATAATTAAAAACTATCATCAATATTATTATTAACAAAATTATTAACTTTAATATCTCTATTAGTAATATTAAGTATTATAGTTATTATCATTTTTACCATTATTAATATTATATTAGTTACTATATTTTAAAAAACAAACTATATATATATATATATATATATATATATATATATATATATATATATATATATATATATATATATATATATATATATATATATATAATACATATAACATAACAAAATTAATATTTTAATATACAAAATGAATATAGGAAACATATATATATATTTTTGACATAAAAATGATATAACTAATAAATTTATATATATATATTGTTCGATTACAATCATGTGTATTAATAAAATAAATAAACAAATGATATAGGTTCGTGAATCCGAGGCCAACCCTGCTTTTGTTCAATGACGTCATATGTATTTTTACTACTAAATACAGTATGGTGAGTTTCATTTGCTCCCTTTTTAAATGCTTTTGCAATATATATTTTTGGGTCTGAGAATACATGCGATGCTTTTATAAATGTTTTACGAAATAGACACAAGTAATCGAAACTACATTCTATGGTTGGATTATCAAAATCGAATATCACCCTTTTTAGTCTGGTAATCTAAGAATTAGGGAACAGAAACCCTAATTGACGAGAATCCTAAAGATAGATCTATTAGGCCTAACAAACCCCATCCGAGTTACGGATGCTTTAGTACTTCGATTTTATCATGTCCGATGAGAGTCCCGGAATGATGGGGATATTCTAGATGCGTTTTGTTAATGTCGATTACCAGGTGTTCACCATATGAATGATTTTTATCTCTATGCAGTTTATGCGAAATGCCTGATATGAGATGATATTTATGAAAAATGAAAATAGAAATCTTGTGGTCTATTAAAATAATGGAAATAATTGATTATGACAAACTAATGAACTCACCAGCCTTTTGGTTGACACTTGAAAGCATGTTTATTCTCAGGTATTAAAGAAATCTTCCGCTGGGCATTTGCTCATTTTAGAGATATTACTTGGAGTCATTCATGACATATTTCAAAAGACGTTGCATTCGAGTCATTGAGTTCATCAAGATTATTATTAAGACAATTATAGTTGGATATTTTATGAAATGGTATGTATGCCGTCAACTTTCGATGTAATGAAAGTTTGTCTTTTAAAAACAAATGTAATGTTTGTAAAATGTATCATATAGAGGTCAAGTACCTCGCGATGTAATCAACTATTATGAATCGTTTATAATCTATATGAACGGGGCATTTCATTATTCACCCAAAACCGATGAATCCGATCACTTTTCGGAGAATGGAGGAAACAAGAAATGAGGATCCGAAACCTGATTTTAAGAGAAAGCTTGTTTGCCATTTCATCAAGGAGAATTATCGATGTTCAGCTGGTAATGCTTGGAGAAATGAGGATTCCGACTCTAAATATGAAGTTACTGATGAGAAGGATGGTGGAGATGATAATCAAAGAGCAACTGGTGAAGCTCAAAGAGGAAATGATGATAATGTTGATGTTTATGATGGTAATGATAATGAAGCAACTGAGGGGGATGTTAGTTTGATCCAAAGAAAGAGGAAAGGAAAAGAAGCAATGACTTTCGAACAACCCAAGAAGAAGGAGAGGAGAACCAAACACAATTATGACTCATCACAAAAGTCATCTCAGGGAGGTTCTAGACAACAAGCTAAGAGACAACCTTCTGGTTTCATGAAGGACGCTAGAGCCGCTGTTACCTCACCGAGACCTGCCACCACAACACCTCAGGTCACGTCATCAGAATTCAAGACACATCAAAATCTTCTGTTGTCGTTGATCACTAAGATTACTAATCTCGAGAATCAAGCCATCGAAGAGAAGAGAGTTAGTGAAGCAAAGATTGAGTCGTTAGTAAAAGATAGCAAAAGGTTGTGGAATCGTATGAATCGTCAGAAGGGAAAGACTGAGAAGTTGAAGAAAAAGATTGTGGCTATTAAGAGTGAAAACAGGTTGAAGTTGAAGGAGATGAACGATAGGATCGAACAAATTACCTCTGGTAAGACTAAGTTGATAATGGATGGAGGTGAATATTCCTCTGATTTAGGAGGTGATGACGAAAAAGATGATGAAGAAGATGCTGGCACTAGAGGACCCTCTTTTGAAATTCCGTTAGTGATACCTATTAGAAGCTTTAATGAATATGGTGAGGTCTTTATTGCTGAATATTATATGAATTATTCAAATATTTTTAATGATGCAGAAAAGGGGGAAGTTCCACCAAGTGATTTCCCAGTGGAACAACTTGCTGCTCTGGCATATTACAGTGAAAATGATACAGAGGATGCAGAAACAGTTGAAGCTGAAGTCAAGGCTCCACAAGTAGAGTCAGCTGCTAATGTCCCTCCTGAATCAATCCAAAATATTGACTTAAGAGATTTTGATAATTTGTTTGCGGATGAAAAGAGTGAAGATTCTGTTGGTAAAGATAATGTGAAAGAGGATGTGATTATTGAATCTGAGGATGAATTGGTGACAAAATCTGAGAATGAAGAAGAAGAAGAAGAAGAAGAAGAAGAAGAAGAAGTTGACATTGTTATGCCTTTGCTCGATCCCTCCTCGAATCCATCACTCAATACTTTAAGTGACTTTTTCAATTTAAGTAGTGAGGTGAAAACAAAGAGGTTGAATGAATTAGAAAAGGCGAGGAAGGTATACAAGGAGCAAATCAAAGAAGTTGATGTTTTGATGGAAAGGAATAAAATAATCCGACATGAGAAACTGCTCGTTGAGAATGAAAGAAAAGATATTGAGCTAAAGAAGAAGAAACTCCGAGCCGAGCAAGCTAAAGTCGAGGTATGGAATGAGATTAATAAGTGGTTCGAACGTGATAGGGTTAAAGTTAACAGAAACATTGAAGAAGATGAGATCCGTCAGAGTTGGTGAAAATAGAACGTTGTTAATCCTGATCAGATAAATAAGCCAGATCTCGAGCCAAAGTTTGTCAGTTTCTATGAAAAGGGAAAGAGAACCAAGAAGTATGCCAATAGTAAAATTCTAAGCTGGGGATACTTCAAGGAGATAAATTGTTTTGCGATCAAGAGGGAAGGAGGAGTTGATTATATGGCAAGACCGAGTCACTTCAAAACTCTACCTTACTTTGAGATCATGCAACTTGCGAAGCTAGAGATGTTGAACGCTGATGATAGTGACCTTTCCAGATTATTTCAGTGAAAACTCAGATATGAGTACAAAACAGGGAAATGGGATATCTTTAAGTCAACAGCCATCAGGTTCTCCATGCACCTAACAAAGTTGAATTCGAAAGGTGGACCTGTTCGAGTTGTTAAGTTCCGTCCAGCCAAGTATATGAAACAATCTCCTTTAATGCCCTTACCCAAGGATATATGTAAAAACTTCAGATGGTGGTTCTCTAATGAATTATAGGAGGAAGCAGTGATACTGAATGCAATTGAGAAAGAAGATAGAAGCATACAGTTTGATAATGTAAGGATTCTGGATCCCATGTGGCTGAGAAACTTGTCAAGATTTGATGTGAAGACACTTCACCACCATCACATTACATTCAGAGATGATAAAAAGGAGGAAGCAATGAGATATCAACGTGTGATCGATGTCTTCCATGCCTACCTCAACAGAGAAATTGATGCTCAAAGCTCGAACCAAGCTCAGGCCAACTGAATCATGTCAGATACTGTGTTGCTAGTTTGTACTTTGTTTTTGATAATTTATTTATGTGAGAGAGAGAATCCGGATATATATTTGATGTTAAACTGATGTTACTTTTGGACTTGTATGTATTTTATGAACGTTTACTTTATTGTAATTGATGGTTTAGGTCCTTGGGGGAGTTGTGATGCATTTTCTGTAAGTCCCTAGACATCTATCCTACGTTTGTGATTAGTACTTCAGTTTATAGGCTACCATGATTGCTCGTTATTTTCCTATCTGTGTTTATATGTGGTTACAGGTACTGCAGGAATGCGAAAAGGATTTTTAACTATATTAGACTCAGTCAGACGTACGAGTGAAGCCTCACTCGTATGGCTAACAAGCTCATACACACGAGTGTGCAGAGCTGAGTCATAAACCTAATCTGTGTATACATACACGGGTGAGTGATCACCTGTGCGGCTGAGGCAGCCCACTCGTATGAGTGACGGCTGACTCATACAGTTGAATCAACAGCATGGGTATTTAAGTGTTATGTTCTTCATTTTAGGTTAAGCCTCTCATTACACACACATCACTCAGATCTGGTAGCCTTATCTGATTCTCTCTCAACCCAAATCACTCAAGAGGTGAATAATAGCTCTAGACATTAATCTAATCACACATCCATTGTTGTGGTTAAACTTAATTAATCCTAAAAAGCACAATATTCACTAGAATGGTTTGATTCACTAATTCTGCCTTTGTGTGAATTAAACCTGTTGATTTCAAAGTTCCTAGTCAAGTTTCATCATTGGTATCAGAGCATAGGTTGTGATTTCAACATCATCTAGTGATTTTTGGTGATTAAAGAGTTTAGTTTTTTTAGGTTTTTGAGTTTAGAGTGATTTTGATCAAAAAGGAATCATTTTTATGTGTGTAATTGTGATTAAAGAGTGTATTTATGTTAGTTTAGTGCCAATCCAGCTTGTGAACGAAGAAATTGAGGTCTAACATCAATTTCTACTGTTTTTGAGTGAATTAGGTTGAACAGCAACCCACACAAGTGGGGCAGTGAATTTGCTCACTCGCGCGGTTGATAGCTCGATTGATGTCACTCGTGAACTTACACGCACGGTTTAGCATAGCCTTGTTAGGTTAACTGACTACAGGCTGATCACACGAGTGATCATACGGTTAACTGTGACACGTACGAGTAATCACACGGTTGATCCTTACTCGCACGTCTTAGGTTTAGTGATTGGTTCTTTTGTTTGAGTTGTGACACGTACAATTAAGTAGTGACACGTACGCTTGAGGTTGTGACACGTACGTTTGAGATAGTCACTCGTACAGTTAATATCCTAAACCACACGGTTTACCTTTTGGTAAAATTTTCAAGATGTTTAATTCAAACGATTACGCGTTAGCTGCACCGTTAGTTCAGAGTATTACGAATATGACTCAACGATTACTCCTTGCTGAGAGTGAATCCGGAAGTGGTACGAAATGTCCGAGGTTAATGAATATAGATAATTATTCTACTTGGAAGTCGAGATTTAAGATTTAGTCTGATAGTCAGGACACAAATGAATTGTATACATTGCATAATATTCCTTCAGAAGAACGTGAAGAATATAACTTGGAGAAGAAGATGTACTGTAACTTAACAAGTGCTCTTGATGGTCCAATTTTCCATCAATTTTTGTGTCATGATAATTCATTCAAGATATGGGAAGCACTTCGTACTTTCAACGAAGGAAATACATCTTACAGAACTAGAAAAGGTTTAGAGTTGAAAGCTGAGTTTGATCGTTTTCACGGGCAAGTCGGAGAATCTATTACAGAATTGGTTGAAAGATATCATCATTTGCTAGCTGAACTACACAAGCATGATGTAACCATTGCTAAGAAAGACAAATTGACATGTCTAGCTGGAGCATTACCATTAGAATGGAATAGTTTTGTACTAACTATGAAAACCAGTGGAGAATTTGCTACTGCTATAGTGAACACGTTTATCGTAAGACTTCAAGAAGAAGAGTTAGAGTTGTTAAACCAAGTTAAGAGGTCTAAACAAGTTCAAGACACCAAAATGTATTGTCCAAATGGTTATACATCACCAAAATCAGCACATGCACCATTTCAAACAGCTTTTGCTACGAACAATCAGAATATGTATGGTTTGAATGTTAGCAGTGAACCTATTCAACAACCTTCGTATCCATCATAAGTTTCACCATGTTCACTCAATACTCAATCACAGCCTACTTCCAATACTATAGAGTCATCTACACCGACTGCATCAGATGTTCTATCTGCACTTAAGATCGAGAACATAAGGAAAGCTGGGAAAGAAAAGATTAGCAAGATATAGCTTTACAATCAACCCTTGTTAATTCCTATGATAGTTATCTTGATGGTTGTGTGGGTAATATTCATCTAACAACAGAAGATTATCATCAACTTGATAAAGATGAAGCAGAAAAGATGGATATTATGTGGGGTATGGCAAATATTGTGAGAAGAACAAGAGATTACGAAGAGCGAACTGCAAAACCGATTAGTCTGACCAAAGATACAAAACTGGGATTTGATATGAAGACTGTTACTTGTTACAACTGTGGAGAATTAGGTCATTTTTCAAGACAGTGTACAAAACAGAAGAAGCAGGGTAATCATAATCCGTTCAAGAATCAGAACTACAGTTCTTAGAGTCAAACAACTAAGCGTGAGATTTACATTACTGATAAAGTAAATGAACCTGAAATAACTGGGACTCCTAACAAAGCTTTGGTTGTCATTCATGGAGATGATGATGATTGGTCTATCAAATTGAATGTAGATGATCAACAACCTAAAGCTAACATGGCGAAGATTACTGAAACTGAAAAGGACTGTGTCTATAATCGAAATTTAATTGAGAAGCTCACTGCTCGTGCTGAAAGAGCTGAAGAGTTGTCTCGAACCATTCGGAAAGAGAAGATTCAGAAACTGGTTAAAGACAAATTTAAGAAGGCACGTGATTCAGTTCCTCGTACACCTGAATCTGGAAGTGTTTCACCAACATCGTCAGAGGACTACTACTACAACAGTTGGAAGGATAAATATGGTGATACCTCAGTGTTTGAAGATAGTCTATGAAATGTCCCGTTCTTATTGATTAAAAACGTTCCATATTAATTGATTTCGTTGCGAGGTTTTGACCTCTATATGAGACGTTTTTCAAAGACTGCATTCATTTTAAAACAAACCATAACCTTTATTTCATCAATAAAGGTTTAAAAAGCTTTACGTAGATTATCAAATAATGATAATCTAAAATATCCTGTTTACACACGACCATTACATAATGGTTTACAATACAAATATGTTACAACAAAATAAGTTTCTTAAATGCAGTTTTTACACAATATCATACAAGTATGGACTCCAAATCTCGTCCTTATTTAAGTATGCGACAGCGGAAGCTCTTAATAATCACCTGAGAATAAACATGCTTAAAACGTCAACAAAAATGTTGGTGAGTTATAGGTTTAACCTATATATATCAAATCATAATAATAGACCACAAGATTTCATATTTCAATACACATCCCATACATAGAGATAAAAATCATTCATATGGTGAACACCTGGTAATCGACATTAACAAGATGCATATATAAGAATATCCCCATCATTCTGGGACACCCTTCGGATATGATATAAATTTCGAAGTACTAAAGCATCCAGTACTTTGGATGGGGTTTGTTAGGCCCAATAGATCTATCTTTAGGATTCGCGTCAATTAGGGTGTCTGTTCCCTAATTCTTAGATTACCAGACTTTATAAAAGGGGCATATTTGATTTCGATAATTCAACCATAGAATGTAGTTTCACCTACTTGTGTCTATTTTGTAAATCATTTATAAAACCTGCATGTATTCTCATCCCAAAAATATTAGATTTTAAAAGTGGGACTATAACTCACTTTCACAGATTTTTACTTCGTCGAGAAGTAAGACTTAGCCACTGTTGATTCACGAACCTATAACAATATATACATATATATTAAAGTATGTTCAAAATATATTTACAACACTTTTAATATATTTTGATGTTTTAAGTTTATTAAGTCAGCTGTCCTCGTTAGTAACCTACAACTAGTTGTCCACAGTTAGTTGTACAGAAATAAATCGATAAATATTATCTTTAATCAATCCACGACCCAGTGTATACGTATCTCAGTATTGATCACAACTCAAACTATATATATTTTGGAATCAACCTCAACCCTGTATAGCTAAATCCAACATTCACATATAGAGTGTCTATGGTTGTTCCGAAATATATATAGATGTGTCGACATGATAGGTCGAAACATTGTATACGTGTCTATGGTATCTCAAGATTACATAATATACAATACAAATTGATTAAGTTATGGTTGGAATAGATTTGTTACCAATTTTCACGTAGCTAAAATGAGAAAAATTATCCAATCTTGTTTTACCCATAACTTCTTCATTTTAAATCCGTTTTGAGTGAATCAAATTGCTATGGTTTCATATTGAACTCTATTTTATGAATCTAAACAGAAAAAGTATAGGTTTATAGTCAAAATAATAAGTTACAAGTCGTTTTTGTAAAGGTAGTCATTTCAGTCGAAAGAACGACGTCTAGATGACCATTTTAGAAAACATACTTCCACTTTGAGTTTAACCATAATTTTTGGATATAGTTTCATGTTAATAATAAAAATAATTTTCTCAGAATAACAACTTTTAAATCAAAGTTTATCATAGTTTTTAATTAACTAACCCAAAACAGCCCGCGGTGTTACTACGACGGCATAAATCCGGTTTTACGGTGTTTTTCGTGTTTCCAGGTTTTAAATCATTAAGTTAGCATATCATATAGATATAGAACATGTGTGTAGTTAATTTTAAAAATCAAGTTAGAAGGATTAACTTTTGTTTGCGAACAAGTTTAGAATTAACTAAACTATGTTCTAGTGATTACGAGTTTAAACCTTCGAATAAGATAGTTTTATATATATGAATCGAATGATGTTATGAACATCATTACTACCTCAAGTTTAGTAGCTAAACCTACTGGAAGTGACAAGAAATGATCTAGCTTCAAAGGATCTTGGATGGCTTGAAAGTTCTTGAAGTAGGATCATGACACAAAAACAAGTTCAAGTAAGATTTTTACTCGAATTAAGATAGTTTATAGTTATAGAAATTGAATCAAAATTTGAATATGAATATTACCTTGAATAAGAAAGATAACCTACTGTATATAACAAAGGTTTCTTGATCTTAGATGATTACTTGGAATGGATTAGAAAGCTTGGAAGTAAATTAGTAAACTTGAAGGGATTTTTGAAGTGTTCTTGAAGTGTTCTTCCTATGATGATTATAGCTTGATTCTTGAAGTGATTTTTGATGAAGATGATGATTAACTACTGGAAAAATACATTCATAATAGTGTGTGTGTGTTGAGAGAGAATTAGAAAGAGAATTGGAAGTGAAATGGAGTGAATGATGAGTGGTAATTGGTGAGTGGTGAGTGGGGTTAAAAGGAGTTCTAGTTAGTTGACTAGCTCATGGTAGAAGTTAAAATTGATTAGTCATACATGACATAATCAAGAGTGGAATCCCATGCTAGTTCCTATTGGTATATACCCATAGTAAGTATGTTTTGAAGCTGTGTATAATACGGGTAAGAATACGACTAGAATTCTTGATGAAAGAAAAGAATGGGAAAGTAACTGTAACCATTTTCGTTAAGTATGAGTGTTTTGATATATGTCTTGAAGTCTTCCAAAAGTATTTTAATACATCTAAATACACTACATGTATATACATTTTAACTGAGTCGTTAAGTCATCGTTAGTCGTTACATGTAAGTGTTGTTTTGAAACCTTTAAGTTAACGATCTCAATTAATGTTGTTAACCCATTGTTTATTATATCTAATGAGATGTTAAATTATTATATTATCATGATATTATGATATATTAATATATCTTAATATGATATATATACATTTAAATGTCGTTACAACGATAATCGTTACATATATGTCTCGTTTCGAAATCCTTAAGTTAGTAGTCTTGTTTATATGTATATAACTCATTGTTAATATACTTATGGAGATACTTACTTATCATAATCTCATGTTAACCATATGTATATCCATATATATATCGTCATGTCGTTTTTACAAGTTTTAACGTTCGTGAATCGCCGGTCAACTTGGGTGGTCAATTGTCTATATGAAACATATTTCAGTTAATCAAGTCTTAACAAGTTTGATTGCTTAACATGTTGGAAACATTTAATCATGTAAATATCAATCTCAATTAATATATATAAACCTGGAAAAGTTCGGGTCACTACAGTCTAGAAGCTGATCAAAGTGAAGAAACATTGGTTGATGCTGAAAAGGAACTAGACGAATGGGGTAAAATGATTGCAGAAGAGTTGGAAATGTTAGTTCTCATGGGTGAAGGTTCAGATCTTGAGATTGTAAATTCAGAAGATAATGATTCAGATGAAATTTCAGATTCAGAAGTTGAAGTTAAAGCTGATCATACTGGACTTGATCAAACTGATTTTGATGCACTGAATAAGAAAGCAGTAGATTTACTAAAGATGTGCTTATCAAAAAGTGATCTTGAGAAGGTCACCGGGTTAACAAAAGCTAAGGATATTTGTTACAAACTTGAACAGATTCATTTGGGAAAAGATGCTGATACATCAGAGTTACTTATAGATTCTTCAGAATCAGAAGATGAGCTCGATGATGGGAAGAAGACAAATTACTTTGCATTTATGGTTGAGACTTCTTCATCAAATAACGCTCAACTGTTATCTTCTGATCCATCTAATGCTAATGAATGTGTTAAATGGGCTGAATCTAAAATAACAATAGATATTTTAACAAAGGCTTATGCGGAGATGAAAGAAAAATGGCACGCAGACCATGTGACCACTAAGGTTGAAAACGATTTGAAAGAGCAGATCAAAGTTTATAAAAAAACAACTTCATGATCTTAAATGTTATAACTTTGACATAAATCAAGCTTTAATTAAATGTGTTGACATAATTAATGAACTAAAGAAAGAAAATGAATGCGTTAAAGCTGATTCAGAAGCAATTTCAATTAAAATGAAATGTTGGGCAAGTGCGTCACAGTGGAATGCATTAATGGTGGAAATTAATGACACCAAGGGCAAGGGTATTGGATATAAGTCTACATCTCCTCCTTTTCAGAACACATTTGTTAATGCAAACGTAGTTGACGGTCGACCAGAAGACTGTATCCCTCCTAGTTACGAAGATTACGTTGAAAAGAATAAAAAATGTAGTTCAACTAAGAATACAACTTCTGATGATACTGCTGAAGGTGCTCTAGATCATGAGGAAGATAGGAAAACTGGTTTAGGAGATAACTCTAAGACAAGTAGGGTAAGAAAACCAAAAGGTCCTGTTAAAATTTTAAGAAATCCTAGATTTGCTGACAGACCTGTTCCTCCTATTACCCCTAAGTCTGTTTCAAAAGATAAACTAAACGATTCTCCTGTGTTCGTAAGAAAACAAGATCCTTCATCTTCGAACTCTAATAACATGTATGAATTTAGAGGACATAGGGAGTTTCGTCAATGTTTTAATTGTGCTGTCTTTAGACACATTGCTGCTTATTGTCCTAGAAGAGTTCGTTCCACTAGACATAAGATTGACTTGTCACGTGATAATTTTAGATCATCTTATGCTCGTAGAACAAACTCACCAGTAAGTAATGAACGTCATGATAAGAGGTTTAAGACAAATGTTGTTTATGGAGATCCTAAGAGAAAGAATTTAAATTGATCTGTGTCACCTGTGAAAGGTAAAATTCCAAAGAGAAGTTTTGAGGAAAATGTGACAGGGTTTCGTAATCAAGAAAAACTTTTTGAACCAAAGGCACGATCACCCTGGCAAAAAGCTAGCCGTCGAAAATACTTTTTTCGTTACAGAATGCAAATGAGTCGCTTCGAAGATGAGCAAAATGTGAAAAACCAGAAGAGCAATATTGCTACTTCTAAACTGTCTAAGTTTATGATTTCTAATGATGAGATTCCACCGGACTCAAACGGGAAATGGATGGAATTTCAAGCTATGGGTGTTAATGGACAACCTACTACCGTCCGGGTGTGGGTTTCCATTATCAATTAATATTCTTAATGTGATATGCAGGGAACCAGGGTACCTACCAACAACACCTGGATAGTGGATAGCGGCGCTTCGAGACATATAACTGACAGCTATCTCTTCTTTCGGATATACACCCAATTAAAGGAGGTTATGTTACATTTGCTGGAGATAAAGGAGGTCACATTTCAGCTCAAGGTTTATTGAAGAATGAGAAAGTTAGTTTCGATAAAGTGAACTATTGTCAATAGCTTGCAAACAATTTGTTGTCGGTTTCACAAATTTGTGAAAAATCTTTCAAGGTAGCATTTGATGACGAATTCAGCTACATTTTGAAACCAGAGTTTGTGTTTCCTCCAGAAATGATTTTGATGAAGGCTCCTAGACAAGCTGATTTATACATGCTAGATATGAATGTTGCTACTTCAACTGCTGAACATCATAAAGCTTTTGTTTCTAAAGCGACTGAACAAGATTCTATTACATGGCACAAACGCATGGGTCATTTAAGTTTTTAAAAAATGAATCACCTTGTCCACAACAATCTTGTAGAAGGTGTTGATCTTCGATCTTTTCAGATTCTAGGAACATGTGTTCCGTGTAAGAAGGGTAAGCAGAGCAAGAAAGCTCATAAGCTGGTGAAGTATAATCCAATCTCTGCTCCACTTGAATTGTTACATATGGATCTTTTCGGTCCAATTCGTTTTGAAAGCATTGATGGAAGTAAGTATTGTCTGGTTGTAACTGATGATAATTCAAGATTTTCTTGGGTATTGTTTTTGAAAGAGAAGTCCGATACTTTTGAGAATTTGAAAGTGCTAATCAATCGATTAGAGACAGGTTTTAATCTAAAGGTAAGAAAGACTCATTGCGACAACGGTACAGAATTCAAGAATCAGTATCTTGCAGGTTTCTGTATTGAAAAAGGTATCAATATGCAGTTCAGTTGTGTATACGCTCCTCAGATGAATGGTGTTGCTGAAAGAAAGAATAGGGTATTGATCGAGACAGCTAGAACAATGCTGGCAGATTCATCGTTACCTGTTCATTTTTGGAGTGAAGCTATTGCTAATGCGTGTTACATTATGAATCGAGTTCTGACTGTTAAATGACTGGGTAAAACTTGCTATGAGTTATTGCATGGGAGAAAACCATATCTGAAGCATTTAGAACCATTTGGTGCACCGTGTACCATCTTGAAAAAAAAACCCGGAAGTAAGTTTGTTTCTTAAGTGGTTACTGGAGTATTTCTTGGGTATAGTTCTCCTAACAAGCGAGTGTTCAATGATGAAACAAGATGTGTTGAAGAATGGTCTAAAGTTGACGTCCAAAGGAATCATACGAAGAGTGCTCCTAAAAGTCATCCTTGGATTTATAACTATGATGAGCTGATTGAATCATTCAATCTTGCTCCAGATCAGACGGAGAATGAAGTTAAGCTACAAATTTTGTTCGATTTACAGAATGAACCAGAAGTGTCTTTCCAACTCCATTACCGACAGTCAATGAGCCAGCTCAAGATTTAGATCAAGATGTTGATCCAGTGTACGATACCTGCGGATCTGAAGTTTCAAGTGAAAGTTCTGATAATCCTGAAGATATTGGTGATACTACGAATCTACATCATGAGATACATGTTCCTACACAACCAGTTCCCAGAACTACAGCTGCTCATCCTAGAGAGTATATTATTGGAGATCCAAATGCATGTGTTAGAACAAGAAGGCAAGTTTAGTTTGATGGTGTGATGACCCGAAAATTTCCGACCAAATTTAAACTTAATCTTTATATAATTCCGACTTGATAAGCAATGAATTTTAATAAATCTTGAACTTCCAAAAAGAGTTTTACACAAGCTTTACCCTTTTATTCCGACGATTCACGAACGTTATAACTTGATTTGATTGTTTAATTGTTTAACTATTGTGTATATATATGGATTTATATATATTTAACTTGAAAATATGATAATTAAATATCTCATTAAGTATGTTAACAAAGTATTATATATATATATATATATATATATATATATATATATATATATATATATATATATATATATATATATATATATATATATATATTTTCATACTACTAATTTAAAGAGTTTTCAAACAATATATATATTACTATTTAAACGACGTAATTAACTTATGTTAAAATGTATTTACATATAATGTATTACGAGTGTAAATACATCCTTACAAGTATTGAATACACTTTATAATATACCAATACATATAAAGGATAGCTATACTCATATTTCCGTTCAATTTCCTTAAAGAATTCTACTCGCATTCATACGATATTTTTACCAGTATTATACACAGCTTCTAAAGTATTTACTATTGGTATATACCAATAGAAATCTGTAATTATTTGTGTAATATGTCATCCATGACCTAATCAATTTAATATGTCATGCATGACTTAATACAATTTAACTTATCTTAGATATTTTCACTAAAAGTAAAAATTATAAGCTTATAAATAAGGACCATTTTAACTCATTTTTACTCCACATTTTCTTAAACTAAAAATACACACATGAATGCTCTCATGTCATACTTTAATCTCAGAAACTTTCCTCTTCATAATCAAGGTAAATTACTTCTCAAAATCCTTGTTCAATTCATTGTATAGTTGCTATCTTATTATACTTATAAAACTTGTAAAAACTAGAACTTGTTTTGGTGAACACCAAGCTTGTTTGAAAAACTAATCTAATATTTCTAACTTAACTCTAATAACAATTATTTATATGTATTATGATGTTATATTAAGTTAATATAAGAACTTATAACTTGTACATATGAAGAACACCTTGAAACTTAACATATATCCTTTAATCTCCATTCGGTAAAAAGCGGGCTGTTTTGGGTTGGGAATTAAAAACCTATCTTAGTCTTTGAGTTCGAGGCTAAGACTTTGGAAATATGTTAATATATTTAAATAAGACTTCCAGTATTTTTTTCATGATTTTAGACAAAGTGAAAGTATTTTATGAAAAATCATATATTGGGTGGATGTCGGGATTTTTTCCAAATCTGTCCACCGACACAAAAAGAGGGTAAAGCTCTAAAAATTACTACTTGGGATGAACTTTTTGAATTGGTTTTGTAAAATTTACTTCTTAATGTATCCATAGCAATTTGATTCACCATAAACGGAGTTGTAATGAATAGTTGGCTAGCAAAACAAAATCTGCTAAAATTAACGTTGTATGGACGAAATTTATATTATAAAAACTATATTAACCATATCCTTGTTAACTTTTCCTATATCCTATATATATTTGGACATGTTATCAGTAGTATAACAGAATATTATAATCTTGATTAATTATGTGATTGTATATATGTATAATAATATTATTGGTACGTCCTAACACAATAAGTATACAATACGTTTTGATAAATCCTAAGACAATACGTACACAATACGTCTTATTTAATTCTAAGACAATACGTATACAATATGTCTCTGGGTTGATGCAAAGACAATACGTATACAATACGTCGTGGGGTAATTCTAAGATTATATATATATATATATATATATATATATATATATATATATATATATATATATATATATATATATATATATATATATATATATATATATACCGATTATTGGACTGTTGGACTTTTTGAACTATTTTGGACTACTAACAAAGGACTACTAACAATGGACTACTAAAAATTATTAGATAAGTATTCTATGAACTTACTTTATTTTATTCATATGTGTATTATTATTTGAATCGTTATTATTGTTATAGGTTCGTGAATCCAAGGACGACGGTCATATTTTTAATAAGTTGAAAACTTATTATTAATATACTTTTACTACTGTGAGTATATAGTCCTATTTTTAGACTCTACAAATATTTTGGGATGAGAATACATGCATTTTATGTTTTACGCCATAGACACAAGTACTTAAAATATATTCTACGTTGAGTTGTACCACTTTGCATATCTTCCCTAATAGCTTGGTAACTAATATTTACATGTTGTAAGAACATGTATACGTGAATCCTATTGATAGATCTATCGGGTTTGACAACCCCAACTGGGCTAGTCGCTCTAGTATCGTAAACGGTTGCATAGTACTTCGTTTTTACTACACTTGGTACAGTGTAGGGAGATTTCATAATAAAGGGAATATGCCACATTAATGGTTAAGTATGGTTACCGAAGCGCTCAACAACTTATAGAATACTTGTATACACTTGCGAGTGTACATATATTTATAACTATGAAATCTTGTGGTCTATATTTATATTGATGACAAACCTATATATATCACCAACCTTTGTGTTGACTGTTTACGTATGTTTATTCTCAGGTCCTTAAGAAAGTCCTCCGATGTTGCATTATCTGAGCAAGCTGTGCATGGAGTCTCATACTTTTATTTAAACAAAGTTTTGCATTCAATAAAACCTTTGTCATGCATTATATTCTACTGTTACGTCACGTGTGTACTTATTTAAAACATGCATTATGTATAATAATGATGTGCTTTTTATGAAACGAATGCAATATTTTCTAAAATGTATCATATAGAGGTCAAATACCTCGCTATGGGACTAATGAGAACGTACTGCGTTTATAGTAATATGGACGGGTCGTTTCAGTTGGTATCAGAGCGGTGGTCTTAGCGAACCATGTCTTGCATTAGTGTGTCTAACAGATAGTTATTAAGATGCATTAGTGAGTCTGGACTTCGACCTTAACTGCATGTCAAAAGTTTTGCTAATCATTTCTAGTCGGAAATCATCTGCTTATCACCCTTAGAAAATTACATGCTTATTATTCTTAGTCTAGACACATCTAACTGCATTGATTGCATAAATAGTGTATAGGCAAAGTTCATATTTTAGCGTATATGTTAATTCATATCTTAGCGTATCTGTTACTGTAAACTTTTCCTAACATATTCCGTAAATTCCTCCGTAATATATGAAATCTTTTGCTCTATATATATAGATATTCTACGTAATTAGAATACCATCCGATAGCCGGAAATCATTTCATATCGAAAAATCCTTTATTCAATCGTACAAAATGGAACTCTCCACTAGGACAAGTCCCTCGAATTCTGATATGGAATTTCACTCGAGCTCCGAAAGCAGTGTGACCGGAATGGATCAACCAATTAGCCATCATCTATTTTGGATGAATTGGGGATGGGTTCGTAGTCTACTTAATCATTGGAGACAAGAAGAAGGTGATCCCTTCTATCCACCACATTGCCCTCTTGGTGAAGAACATGAGGCACTTACCGACGAACCCGTTCGTAACACCATTTTCTCTCTCCTTTCTAGGATATGCAGCAACGAGTATAATATTACTAATATTATTGAAGCTATCCGACCTTTACTCCGTATCTTGCATGGTGAATTATTTAGTAAAAAAAAAATATTACTGTCATGAAAAGCAAAACTTCATTAGCAAGTGCATCATACATCATTTCATTCCCTTTATAAAGCTCTTGACCTCTCTTTTTATTCAAGAAACTTTAAACATCTTCTTTCACAATACAAAACAAAACAAATTCCCATCATCTATACTCACATCAAACCACTACCAGCACCAGCAGCAGCATTACCAACAACATCACAAGCCACAACATCGCAAGCCGCATTACGAGCATCAACATCATACGCACCGCAGGTACTGAGGGATACCAACAATAATGAGTGATGAAGTATTAATTCATTATTTCATTTACGTTGAAGAAATATTCCGCGGCGATTATGTAATCTCTAAAGTTTTAGGGATTATTCATTTCTAGTTCCAACCGTAAACCAAATGAGATTAATATAATATTAACTCATTAAATCCATATTACATCTGAAGAAAATATATATACATATATTTTCATAAAGACTGTAATAAATATTCTTTTGTACAAAATATTACTTGTGAAATTTTATTTTAACGGGTAGGTAATACCCGAGAAATACTTAAGTTCACATTAATATGTTACACTGTACATTTTCAATGATGTTTCGACAATCGTTAATTATACTCTCTCCTTTCATAGCAATATACATCATTTTACAAAATTCAAGACAACCATTTTCCATACCAATTCAATTACATATTCTGATTTTGACAGATCAAAATCCAAGTCAAGATTTAAGAAGTGCCATCAATCTTAAATTCCTACATCCTTCAAAATCATACTTTAAATTCAAACTATACTAGAACATCACTTTCATTCACAGAACTCATAATGATATTCGTATCATTCAAGATTCATGACGAATTCATTATACGGATATTGACGATGACAACCTGCGTCTAAACTCTTCAAAATTCTTGAAAACATCTCAACTAAGGAACAATCGAGAGAATGAACCAATCACACGATACATACGAAGAATATATGCATATAGATATGCATTCGGAGGACACTTGAACCTAAGCAAAGGTTCAACACGTATCCGTGTCAGATCCTTTAGCATTATTATTACCCAAAATAACTTTACAATCCCTTTTCAAAATAGCGAATTTTATCACAGCTCCAAAAAGACAACTTCGACTTTTCATCCGGAGTAGCCTTATTATAACCTTGATATATACGTTGTCTTTTCACCATCATTATTGGGGAACCTTTTATATTCCACCACATTAGTAGTAAGCTTACCAGCAACTTTATTGCTCTTTGACTTAAATCTCTCTGAAAGATCACTATAAAACCTTGTCATGTACCCATCTACATCTTGTAACAATAATTGTTATATCAAACCCAGGAAGCATCAATAATTATTCTTGAATCTCACATCATTTCTACATATACATATAACGTTATTTCCTGGAATTATAATTCTGAAATCTGGAATAGCACTTCAGCCTAAGAATCAATACTATGAAGTTTTAAAAAAAATTGAATGAAGCAGCAGAAACTGTAGACAACCGTAACAGTTAAAAGTTGATGATAAAGAATATTGTGTTAGCAAAGCACAGAAAAAGAGAAGGTTTGGAACTGGAAAACGGATTGAGCAAACCCTGAAGGAGGCTGTGGACAAATCACAAGGATGAAATCTACCTTCAAAGAATCCAAATGATTCAGTGTCTGCTAAAATCCTTAGCAAATACCTCGCTCCTTCATCTAAAACCCTTGCGGACAATATTCTTCATCATCCTCTTATCTTAAATATTCTAAGATATCATCGTATCTTCCATTATAAATATCCTTCATATTTCTGAAGATATTTTCATAACCATTCTTACCTGAAATCATTTATTCCTTCGCGTTATCTGTATCACATCATAAAGAAAACTGTTTTAGTTTATAAATATCTGAAACCTCTGAGTGTAAAGTATGAATGTTTTTGAAGTAATGTTGGGAACTGAAGCATGAGTTAGTATAATATAATGACACTTGATCAACGTGATTATATTACAGTAAGTCATGCTGAGTTTCTAAATGGAACGTAATGATTCACAGACCATAACGTCATCATGTGCCATGTTACATGACTCTTACATTTAATCTAATCTCTAAGCATATCAAGAACATATTCTATTGATAGTTCTATCTTTTCCTTTGGATTCTGGTAATTTCACAAGTCAAATTGTGCTATTACAATTTCTCTCTTAGAGCATTAGCTATGTTCATTCCGAATTTAATATCTATGAATTCTAGACCATTATTCGCTTGACTTGAAGTCGGGAAAAGAAGACGGAAGCATGAAACTCTAAAATATAAGGAAAAATATAAGCACGAAGACAACGCATAAATTAAAAACCATGTATATCGATGCGTATAGCAATATAAAGACACGGGAAAACTAAGAACACTATAAACCCAAGAGCATAGTAAAAATTAACGGATTCCTCCGGTGGAAGATGAAAAAGAAGAATGACAGATGTGATAGTCAAGAATATATCAAGAATTAAAACTGGATGGAGCATATTGACGAATGTTTTGGAAGTACGAAGAAAGGAAGAAAGTATAAAAGATGGGAGATGTGGAAATAAGGAAACGTAGGAGGTTGATTTATAGTAAAATATCCGACAGAGAAATCGAGATAGATTATTGCATTAAATCGAAAAGGATCATAATTTCCTTAATCGTCGAAAAATCAAATCTTATATAGATTACAAAGATTTTCTTTAATCCGGAGATCAACCGTGATGACGTTAAAAGATAAGACGAATCTCTATTTTCTCATTTCACTCTTTTACGATAGCTTCACTCATACGTTTCGAGTAATCGAATTATTTTATCCATATTTCTCAATCATGATAAAACCCTATGAATCAACTTATATTCGTCATAATAACATTCTTATTGTTAGCCATGACGACCTCGATCAAATTTCGGGACGAAATTTCTTTAACGGGTAGGTACTGTGACGACCCGGAAATTTCCGGCCAAATTTAAACTTAATCTTTATAAAATTCCGACTTGATAAGCAATGAATTTTAATAAATGTTGAACCTCCAAAAATATTTTTACACAAGCTATTGGTCACTCTTTTATTCTGACGATTCACGAACGTCATAACTTGATTTGATTGTTTAATTGTTTAATTATTGTGTATATATATGGATTTATATATATTTAACTTGAAAATATGATAATTAAATATCTCATTAAGTATATTAACAAAGTATTATATATATATTTTCATACTACTAATTTAAAAAGTTTTCAAACAATATATATATTACTATTTAAACGACGTAATTAACTTATGTTAAAATGTATTTACACATAATGTATTTCGAGTGTAAATACATCCTTACAAGTATTGAATACACTTTATAATATACCAATACATATAAAAGGATAGCTATACTCGTATTTTCATTCAATTTCCTCAAAGAATTCTACTCGCATTCATACGGTATTTTTACCCGTATTATACACATCTTCTAGAAGTATTTACTATTGGTATATACCAATAGAAATCTGAAATTATTTTCCGTAATATGTCATCCATGTCCTAATTAATTTAATATTTCATGCATGACTTAATGCAATTTAACTTATCTTAGATATTTTCACTAAAAGCCAAAATTATAAGCTTATAAATAAGGACCATTTTAACTCATTTTTACTCCACATTTTCTTAAACTAAAAACACACACATGAATGCTCTCATATCATACTTTAATCTCAGAAAATTTCCTCTTCATAATCAAGGTAAAATACTTCTCAAAATCCTTGTTCAATTCCTTGTATAGTTGCTATCTTATTATACTTATAAAACTTGTAAAAACTAGAACTTGTTTTGGTGAACACCAAGCTTGTTTGAAAAACTAATCTAATCTTTCTAACTTAACTCTAATAACACTTATTTATATGTATTATGATGTTATATTAAGTTAATATAAGTACTTATAACTTGTACATATGAAGAACACCTTGAAACTTAACATATATCCTTTAATCTCCATTCGGTAAAAAGCGGGCTGTTTTGGGTTGGGAATTAAAAACCTATCTTAGACTTTGAGTTCGAGGCTAAGACTTTGTAAATATGTTAATATATGTAAATAAGACTTCCAGTATTTTTTTCATGATTTTAGACAAAGTGGAAGTATTTTTATCAAAAATCATATATTGGGTGAATGTCGGGATTTTTTCCAAATCTGTCCACCGATACAAAAAGAGGGTAAAGCTCTAAAAATTACTACTTGGGATGAACTTTTTGAATTGGTTTTATAAAATTTACTTCTTAATGAATCCATAGCAATTTGATTCACTTTAAACGGAGTTGTAATGAATATTTGGTTAGCAAAACAAAATCTGCTAAAATTAACGTTGTATGGACGAAATTTATATTATAAAAACTATATTAACCATATCCTTGTTAACTTTTCCTATATACTATATATATTTGGACATGTTATCAGTAGTATAACAAAATATTATAATCTTGGTTAATTCTGTGATTGTATATATGTATAATAATATTCTTGGTACGTCCTAACACAATAAGTATACAATACGTTTTGATAAATCCTAAGAAAATATGTACACAATACGTCTTAGTTAATTCTAAGACAATACGTATACAATATGTCTCTGGGTTGATGCAAAGACAATACGTATACAATACGTTGTGGGTTAATTCTAAGATTATATATATATATATATATATATATATATATATATATATATATATATATATATACCGATTATTGGACTGTTGGACTTTTCGGACTATTTTGGACTGCTAACAAAGGACTACTAACAATGGACTACTAACATAAAATGTTAAAAATTATTATATAAGTATTCTATGAACTTGATTTATTTTATTCATATGTCGTATTATTATCTTAATCGTTATTATTGTTATAGGTTCGTGAATCCAAGGACGACGGTCATATTTTTAATAAGTTGAAAACTTATTATTAATATACTTTTACTACTGTGAGTATATAATCCCATTTTTAAACTCTACAAATATTTTGGGATGAGAATACATGCATTTTATGTTTTACGCCATAGACACAAGTACTTAAAATATATTCTACGTTGAGTTGTACCACTTTGCATATTTTCCCTAATAGCTTGGTAACTAATATTTACATGTTGTAAGAACATGTATACGCGAATCCTATTGATAGATCTATCGGGTTTGACAACCCCAACCGGGCTAGTCGCTCTAGTATCGTAAACGGTTGCATAGTACTTCATTTTTACTACAGTTGGTATAGTGTAGGGAGATTTCATAATAAAGGGAATATGCCACATTAATGGTTAAGTATGGTTAACGAAGGGCTTAACAACTTATAGAATACTTTTATACACTTGCGAGTGTACATATATTTATAACTATGAAATCTTGTGGTCTATATTTATATCGATGACAAACCTATATATCTCACCAACCTTTGTGTTGACTGTTTACGCATGTTTATTCTCAGGTCCTTAAGAAATGTAGTGACCCGAACTTTTCCATGTTTATATATATTAATTGAGATTGATATTTACATGATTAAATGTTTCCAACATGTTAAGCAATCAAACTTGTTAAGACTTGATTAATTGAAATATGTTTCATATAGACAATTGACAACCCAAGTTGACCGGTGATTCACGAACGTTAAAACGTGTAAAAACTATATGATGAAATATATATGGATATATATATAGTTAACATGATACTATGATAAGTAAACATATCATTAAGTATATTAACAATGAACTACATATGTAAAAATAAGACTACTAACTTAATGATTTTTAAACGAGACATATATGTAGCGATTATCGTTGTAAAGACATTTAATGTACATATATCATCTTAAGAGATATTCATACATGATAATATCATGATAATATAATAATTTAAAATCTCATTTGATATTATAAACATTGGGTTAATAACATTTAACAAGATCGTTAACCTAAAGGTTTCAAAACAACACTTACATGTAACGACTAACGATGACTTAACGACTCAGTTAAAATGTATATACATGTAGTGTTTTAATATGTATTTATACACTTTTGAAAGACTTCAATACACTTATCAAAATACTTCTACTTAACAAAAATGCTTACAATTACATCCTCGTTCAGTTTCATCAACAATTCTACTCGTATGCACCCGTATTCGTACTCGTACAATACACAGCTTTTAGATGTATGTACTATTGGTATATATACTCCAATGATCAGCTCTTAGCAGCCCATGTGAGTCACCTAACATATGTGGGGACCATCATTTGGCAACTAGCATGAAATATCTCATAAAATTACAAAAATATGAGTAATCATTCATGACTTATTTACATGAAAACAAAATTACATATCCTTTATATCTAATCCATACACCAACGACCAAAAACACCTACAAACACTTTCATTCTTCAATTTTCTTCATCTAATTGATCTCTCTCAAGTTCTATCTTCAAGTTCTAAGTGTTCTTCATAAATTCCAAAAGTTCTAGTTTCATAAAATCAAGAATACTTTCAAGTTTGCTAGCTCACTTCCAATCTTGTAAGGTGATCATCCAACCTCAAGAAATCTTTGTTTCTTACAGTAGGTTATCATTCTAATACAAGGTAATAATCATATTCAAACTTTGGTTCAATTTCTATAACTATAACAATCTTATTTCAAGTGATGATCTTACTTGAACTTGTTTTCGTGTCATGATTCTGCTTCAAGAACTTCGAGCCATCCAAGGATCCGTTGAAGCTAGATCCATTTTTCTATTTTCCAGTGGGTTTATCCAAGGAACTTAAGGTAGTAATGATGTTCATAACATCATTCGATTCATACATATAAAGCTATCTTATTCGAAGGTTTAAACTTGTAATCACTAGAACATAGTTTAGTTAATTCTAAACTTGTTCGCAAACAAAAGTTAATCCTTCTAACTTGACTTTTAAAAAAACTAAACACATGTTCTATATCTATATGATATGCTAACTTAATGATTTAAAACCTGGAAACACGAAAAACACCGTAAAACCGGATTTACGCCGTCGTAGTAACACCGCGGGCTGTTTTGGGTTAGTTAATTAAAAACTATGATAAACTTTGATTTAAAAGTTGTTATTCTGAGAAAATGATTTTTATTATGAACATGAAACTATATCCAAAAATTATGGTTAAACTCAAAGTGGAAGTATGTTTTCTAAAATGGTCATCTAGACGTCGTTCTTTCGACTGAAATGACTACCTTTACAAAAACGACTTGTAACTTATTTTTCCGACTATAAACCTATACTTTTTCTGTTTAGATTCATAAAATAGAGTTCAATATGAAACCATAGCAATTTGATTCACTCAAAACGGATTTAAAATGAAGAAGTTATGGGTAAAACAAGATTGGATAATTTTTCTCATTTTAGCTACGTGAAAATTGGTAACAAATCTATTCCAACCATAACTTAATCAACTTGTATTGTATATTATGTAATCTTGAGATACCATAGACACGTATACAATGTATCGACCTATCATGTCGACACATCTATATATATTTCGGAACAACCATAGACACTATATATGTGAATGTTGGAGTTAGCTATACAGGGTTGAGGTTGATTCCAAAATATATATAGTTTGAGTTGTGATCAATACTGAGATACGTATACACTGGGTCGTGGATTGATTCAAGATAATATTTATCGATTTATTTCTGTACATCTAACTGTGGACAACTAGTTGTAGGTTACTAACGAGGACAGCTGACTTAATAAACTTAAAACATCAAAATATATTAAAAGTGTTGTAAATATATTTTGAACATACTTTGATATATATGTATATATTGTTATAGGTTCGTGAATCAACCAGTGGCCAAGTCTTACTTCCCGACGAAGTAAAAAAATCTGTGAAAGTGAGTTATAGTCCCACTTTTAAAATCTAATATTTTTGGGATGAGAATACATGCAGGTTTTATAAATGATTTACAAAATAGACACAAGTACGTGAAACTACATTCTATGGTTGAATTATCGAAATCGAATATGTCCCTTTTTATTAAGTCTGGTAATCTAAGAATTAGGGAACAGACACCCTAATTGACGCGAATCCTAAAGATAGATCTATTGGGCCTAACAAACCCCATCCAAAGTACCGGATGCTTTAGTACTTCGAAATTTATATCATATCCGAAGGGTGTCCCGGAATGATGGGGATATTCTTATATATGCATCTTGTTAATGTCGGTTACCAGGTGTTCACCATATGAATGATTTTTATCTCTATGTATGGGATGTGTATTGAAATATGAAATCTTGTGGTCTATTATTATGATTTGATATATATAGGTTAAACCTATAACTCACCAACATTTTTGTTGACGTTTTAAGATGTTTATTCTCAGGTGATTATTAAGAGCTTCCGCTGTAGCATACTTAAATAAGGACGAGATTTGGAGTCCATGCTTGTATGATATTGTGTAAAAACTGCATTCAAGAAACTTATTTTGTTGTAACATATTTGTATTGTAAACCATTATGTAATGGTCGTGTGTAAACAGGATATTTTAGATTATCATTATTTGATAATCTACGTAAAGATTTTTAAACCTTTATTGATGAAATAAAGGTTATGGTTTGTTTTAAAATGAATGCAGTCTTTGAAAAACGTCTCATATAGAGGTCAAAACCTCGCAACGAAATCAATTAATATGGAACGTTTTTAATCAATAAGAACGGGTCATTTCAGTTGGTATCTGAGCGTTGGTCTTAAAGAACCAGAATTTTGCATTAGTGTGTCTTATCTAGTTTGTTAGGATGCATTAGTGAGTCTGGACTTCAACCGTGTTTACTTGAAAAATGATTGCTTAACAAATTTTGTTGGAAACTATATATTTTTAAAATGTGAATATTATGTGATATATTAATCTCTTAACGCGTTTGATATTATGTAATAGATGTCTACCTCTAGAACAAGTCCCATTGACTCACCTAATAATAATGAAGAGTCAAATGTAAATTTGAATGATTCATGGACTGATTCACAAGTTCCCGAAGAGGAACCGGAAGAAAAGTCGGAACCGGAAGAAGAATCGAAACCGGAAGAAGAATCGGAACCGGATGAAGAAATAGAACCGGTGGGGGAAATAATAAAACGGTTAAGTAAAAGAAAATCCTCAACCAACCGATCAAGGTTAATTATGGTCAATGGTGTTTCCGCCAAGGAAGCAAAATATTGGGAGGATTACCAATTCTCCGATGAATCGGATTCCGACGAGAATTCCGATGATGTTATAGAAATTACCCCAACTGAATTTAAAAAGGCAAAAGAAAATAATAAGGGAAAGGGCATAAAAATAGAGAAATCTAATTCCAACCCCGATGAACTTTATATGTATCGTCAACCCCCGAAGTCCTTAAGTTGTAACAATGACCCGGGAACCTCTAAACCACCAGGTTTTTCTAAACCAATGTGGATAACGACAGCTCGTATTAGGGGAACATCATATATCCCTAGAAACTTGGCAAAACGAACCAAAACCGAAGAAGAAGAAACAAGCGAGTCAGAATAAGATAGTTGTATTCGTGTGGTGTAATATAAGTAATATAGTGTGCTTATGCTTTATGATATATGTAAAAATTGCTTGTATTAATAAGTATTTTTTTTTATTGAATCTAACTCTTGTCTATTTTACAGTATAAAAACACAAAATAGATAGACAACCCAATATTTTAAGAGACCTACCCGGAGACATGATTGATGAAATCTTGTCTAGAGTCGGTCAGAATTCTTCGGCACAACTATTTAAGGCGAGATCAGTTTGTAAGACATTCGAAGAACGTTCCAAGAATGCCTTGGTTTATAAAAGGCTTTCGTTCGAAAGATGGGGGATATCACATTGGGAAATCCATAAGTTACGATGTGTTTACTTTGACGCATATATTGCGGGGAACCCAAATGCTATTTTACGCAATGGGTTAAGAAATTATTTTGACTCAATATATCCGAATATTGGACTTCGTGATTTAGAAAAACCGGCTAACATGCAACATAAAGAAGCATGTTATGCTTACGGATTAGTAATGTTCGCTTCTCACCAAAGTGAGAACAAGAACATCAGGCTACAACTATTAAACAAAACATTCCCACAAGTGACGGAGTCGGTAATTGGGGTAAGAAATGAGGTTTTTAGATTGTTACGGGACTGTTGGACATTACGTAACCCTCGTCCCTTTGATGACGTTACAACACGCTGTCTTATCAACGGCCATAACGGTTATGTTCCATAAGACCAAGGATGGGAAGTAGTCCTAGTAAAACCAGAATGCATGACTTGTTTCTGGACGTATGAATTACGTGTCTTTATTGCCTTTGCTGAACGACTTGTGTACTAGCTAGAATTATCTTCACAACTATCTTGTATCAAAGTTATTGTGTGCTATATTTCATGCTTTATGTAAAATAAGCGGTATTGTAAGTTTGTAAAATATTGTATAAAAGTTTGAACGCGAAATATTATTATAATCAGTTTTTCATATAGAATTGTAGTAGTTGAATTGTATATTAGCTACTAAGTATGAACTTAACGGGTAGGTACTACCCGAATTTAAACTTATAAAACGCTAATATGAAGAAAAAGCTTTTATAAATGAGTTCATATTATGCTACGAAATACTATTAACTACTCTTAATATTCTGTATGATTAACTTGTTCCATTTGACTATTTTGAAGGAAATGGCACCGACTACTCGACACACCGTGAATATGAATGAAGAGGAATTCCGTACTTTTCTAGCTTCAAACATAGCTGCAGTACAGGCTGCGCTACATACCAACAATAACCTTGGATCTAGCAGTACAGGAAATCGTGTAGGATGCACCTACAAAGAATTCACTGCCTGCAAACCTTTGGAATTTGATGGAACCGAAGGACCGATCGGATTGAAACGGTGGACCGAGAAGGTCGAATCGGTGTTTGCCATAAGTAAGTGTACTGAAGAGGATAAAGTGAAGTACGCTACGCATACCTTCACAGGTTCTGCGTTAACATGGTGGAATACCTATCTAGAGCAAGTGGGACAAGAAATTGCGTACGCACTACCGTGGTCAGCATTCAAGCACTTGATGAACGAGAAGTACCGTCCCAGAACCGAGGTCAATAAGCTCAAGACAGAACTTAGAGGGTTACGAACCCAAGGATTTGATATTACCACGTACAAAATACGATTCACAGAATTGTGCCTATTGTGTCCGGGAGCATTCGAAGATGAAGAAGAGAAGATCGACGCGTTTGTGAAAGGATTACCGGAAAGAATCCAAGAAGATATAAGTTCACACGAGCCCGCCTCCATACAACAAGCATGTAGAATGACTCACAAACTAGTGAACCAGATTGAAGAAAGAATTAAAGAACAGACTGCTGAAGAGGCCAATGTGAAGCAAGTCAAAAGAAAGTGGGAGGAAAACGGTGATAAGAATCACCAATACAACAACAGCAATTACAACAATAATCGCAACAATTATCCCAACAATCGCAACACCAATCGCAACTACAACAAACGACCCAACAACAACAACAACAACAGCAACTACAACAATCATCCCAACAACAATAATAACCGCAACAACAACAACAATCAGAAGCAGCTATGCCAAAGGTGTGAAAAGTATCACTCGGGGTTCTGCACCAAATTTTGCAACAAGTGTAAAAGAAATGGTCATAGCGCGGCGAAGTGTGAGGTTTACGGACCAGGGGTTAATAGAACGAAAGGAACAAATGGTGTCGGAACGAGTAATGGCGGAGCAAGTAGTGTCGGAGCAAGTTATGCCAATGTAGTTTATTATAAATGTGGAAAACCGGGCCACATTATTAGAAATTGCCCGAACCAGGAGAACACGAATGGACAAGGCCGCGGAAGAGTTTTCAATATTAATGCGACAGAGGCACAGGAAGACCCGGAGCTTGTTACGGGTACGTTTCTTATTGACAATAAATCTGCTTACGTTTTATTTGATTCGGGTGCGGATAGAAGCTATATGAGTAGAGATTTTTGTGCTAAATTAAGTTGTCCATTGACGCCTTTGGATAGTAAATTTTTACTCGAATTAGCAAATGGTAAATTAATTTCAGCAGATAATATATGTCGGAATCGAGAAATTAAACTGGTTAGCGAAACATTTAAGATTGATTTGATACCAGTAGAGTTAGGGAGTTTTGATGTGATAATCGGTATGGACTGGTTGAAAGAAGTGAAAGCAGAGATCGTTTGTTACAAAAATGCAATTCGCATTATACGAGAAAAAGGAAAACCCTTAATGGTGTACGGAGAAAAGGGCAACACGAAGCTACATCTTATTAGTAATTTGAAGGCACAAAAACTAATAAGAAAAGGTTGCTATGCTGTTCTAGCACACGTCGAGAAAGTACAAACTAAAGAAAAGAGCATCAATGATGTTCCCATTGCAAAAGAATTTCCCGATGTATTTCCGAAAGAATTACCGGGATTACCCCCACATCGATCCGTTGAATTTCAAATAGATCTTGTACCAGGAGCTGCACCAATAGCTTGTGCTCCTTACAGACTCGCACCCAGCGAGATGAAAGAACTGCAAAGCCAATTACAAGAACTTTTAGAGCGTGGTTTCATTCGACCAAGCACATCACCGTGGGGAGCTCCTGTTTTGTTTGTCAAGAAGAAAGATGGTACATTCAGGTTGTGTATCGACTACCGAGAGTTGAACAAACTTACCATCAAGAACCGCTACCCACTACCGAGAATCGATGACTTATTTGATCAACTACAAGGCTCGTCTGTTTATTCAAAGATTGACTTACGTTCCGGGTATCATCAAATGCGGGTGAAAGAAGATGATATTCCAAAGACTGCTTTCAGAACACGTTACGGTCATTACGAGTTTATGGTCATGCCGTTTGGTTTAACTAATGCACCAGCTGTGTTCATGGACCTTATGAACCGAGTGTGTGGACCATACCTTGACAAGTTTGTCATTGTTTTCATTGATGACATACTTATTTACTCAAAGAATGACCAAGAACACGGTGAACATTTGAGAAAGGTGTTAGAAGTATTGAGGAAGGAAGAATTGTACGCTAAGTTTTCAAAGTGTGCATTTTGGTTGGAAGAAGTTCAATTCCTCGGTCACATAGTGAACAAAGAAGGTATTAAGGTGGATCCGGCAAAGATAGAAACTGTTGAAAAGTGGGAAACCCCGAAAACTCCGAAACACATACGCCAGTTTTTAGGACTAGCTGGTTACTACAGAAGGTTCATCCAAGACTTTTCCAGAATAGCAAAACCCTTGACTGCATTAACGCATAAAGGGAAGAAATTTGAATGGAATGATGAACAAGAGAAAGCGTTTCAGTTATTGAAGAAAAAGCTAACTACGGCACCTATATTGTCATTGCCTGAAGGGAATGATGATTTTGTGATTTATTGTGACGCATCAAAGCAAGGTCTCGGTTGTGTATTAATGCAACGAACGAAGGTGATTGCTTATGCGTCTAGACAATTGAAGATTCACGAAAAAAATTATACGACGCATGATTTAGAATTAGGCGCGGTTGTTTTTGCATTAAAGACTTGGAGGCACTACTTATATGGGGTCAAAAGTATTATATATACCGACCACAAAAGTCTTCAACACATATTTAATCAGAAACAACTGAATATGAGGCAGCGTAGGTGGATTGAATTATTGAATGATTACGACTTTGAGATTTGTTACCACCCGGGGAAGGCAAATGTGGTAGCCGATGCCTTGAGCAGGAAGGACAGAGAACCCATTCGAGTAAAATCTATGAATATAATGATTCATAATAACCTTACTACTCAAATAAAGGAGGTGCAACAAGGAGTTTTAAAAGAGGGAAATTTAAAGGATGAAATACCCAAAGGATCGGAGAAGCATCTTAATATTCGAGAAGACGGAACCCGGTATAGGGCTGAAAGGATTTGGGTACCAAAATTTGGAGATATGAGAGAAATGGTACTTAGAGAAGCTCATAAAACTAGATACTAAATACATCCTGGAACGGGGAAGATGTACAAGGATCTCAAGAAACATTTTTGGTGGCCGGGTATGAAAGCCGATGTTGCTAAATATGTAGGAGAATGTTTGACGTGTTCTAAGGTCAAAGCTGAGCATCAGAAACCATCAGGTCTACTTCAACAACCCGAAATCCCGGAATGGAAATGGGAAAACATTACCATGGATTTCATCACTAAATTGCCAAGGAATGCAAGTGGTTTTGATACTATTTGGGTAATAGTTGATCGTCTCACCAAATCAGCACACTTCCTGCCAATAAGAGAAGATGATAAGATGGAGAAGTTAGCACGACTGTATTTGAAGGAAGTCATCTCCAGACATGGAATACCAATCTCTATTATCTCTGATAGGGATGGCAGATTTATTTCAAGATTCTGGCAGACATTACAGCAAGCATTAGGAACTCGTCTAGACATGAGTACTGTCTATCATCCACAAACTGATGGGCAGAGCGAAAGGACGATACAAACGCTTGAAGACATGCTACGAGCATGTGTTATTGATTTCGGAAACAGTTGGGATCGACATCTACCGTTAGCAGAATTTTCCTACAACAACAGCTACCATTCAAGCATTGAGATGGCGCCGTTTGAAGCACTTTATGGTAGAAAGTGCAGGTCTCCGATTTGTTAGAGTGAAGTGGGGGATAGATAGATTACGGGTCCGGAGATTATACAAGAAACTACCGAGAAGATCATCCAAATTCAACAACGGTTGAAAACCGCCCAAAGTCGGCAAAAGAGCTACGCTGACATTAAAAGAAAAGATATAGAATTTGAAATTGGAGAGATGGTCATGCTTAAAGTTGCACCTTGGAAAGGCGTTGTTCGATTTGGTAAACGAGGGAAATTAAATCCAAGGTATATTGGGCCATTCAAGATTATTTATCGTGTCTGACCAGTAGCTTACCGACTTGAGTTACCTCAACAACTCGCGGCTGTACATAACACTTTCCACGTCTCGAATTTGAAGAAATGTTTTGCTAAAGAAGATATCACTATTCCGTTAGATGAAATCCAAATCAACGAAAAACTTCAATTCATCGAAGAACCCGTCGAAATAATGGATCGTGAGGTTAAAAGACTTAAGCAAAACAAGATACCAATTGTTAAGGTTCGATGGAATGCTCGTAGAGGACCCGAGTTCACCTGGGAGTGTGAAGATCAGATGAAGAAGAAATACCCACATCTATTTCCAGAAGATTCGTCAACACCTTCAACATCTTAAAATTTCGGGACGAAATTTATTTAACGGGTAGGTACTGTAGTGACCCGAACTTTTCCATGTTTATATATATTAATTGAGATTGATATTTACATGATTAAATGTTTCCAACATGTTAAGCAATCAAACTTGTTAAGACTTGATTAATTGAAATATGTTTCATATAGACAATTGACAACCCAAGTTGACCGGTGATTCACGAACGTTAAAACGTGTAAAAACTATATGATGACATATATATGGATATATATATAGTTAACATGATACTATGATAAGTAAACATATCATTAAGTATATTAACAATGAACTACATATGTAAAAACAAGACTACTAACTTAATGATTTTTAAACGAGACATATATGTAGCGATTATCGTTGTAAAGACATTTAATGTATATATATCATCTTAAGAGATATTCATACATGATAATATCATGATAATATAATAATTTAAAATCTCATTTGATATTATAAACATTGGGTTAACAACATTTAACAAGATCGTTAGCCTAAAGGTTTCAAAACAACACTTACATGTAACGACTAACGATGACTTAACGACTCAGTTAAAATGTATATACATGTAGTGTTTTAATATGTATTTATACACTTTTGAAAGACTTCAATACAATTATCAAAACACTTCTACTTAACAAAAATGCTTACAATTACATCCTCGTTCAGTTTCATCAACAATTCTACTCGTATGCACCCGTATTCGTACTCGTACAATACACAGCTTTTAGATGTATGTACTATTGGTATATACACTCCAATGATCAGTTCTTAGCAGCCCATGTGAGTCACCTAACACATGTGGGAACCATCATTTGGCAACTAGCATGAAATATCTCATAAAATTACAAAAATATGAGTAATCATTCATGACTTATTTACATGAAAACAAAATTACATATCCTTTATATCTAATCCATACACCAACGACCAAAAACACCTACAAACACTTTCATTCTTCAATTTTCTTCATCTAATTGATCTCTCTCAAGTTCTATCTTCAAGTTCTAAGTGTTCTTCAAAAATTCCAAAAGTTCTAGTTTCATAAAATCAAGAATACTTTCAAGTTTGCTAGCTCACTTCCAATCTTGTAAGGTGATCATCCAACCTCAAGAAATCTTTGTTTCTTACAGTAGGTTATCATTATAATACAAGGTAATAATCATATTCAAACTTTGGTTCAATTTCTATAACTATAACAATCTTATTTCAAGTGATGATCTTACTTGAACTTGTTTTCGTGTCATGATTCTGCTTCAAGAACTTCGAGCCATTGAAGCTAGATCCATTTTTCTCTTTTCCAGTAGGTTTATCCAAGGAACTTAAGGTACTAATGATGTTCATAACATCATTCGATTCATACATATAAAGCTATCTTATTCGAAGGTTTAAACTTGTAATCACTAGAACATAGTTTAGTTAATTCTAAACTTGTTCGCAAACAAAAGTTAATCCTTCTAACTTGACTTTTAAAATAAACGAAACACATATTCTATATCTATATGATATACTAACTTAATGATTTAAAACCTGGAAACACGAAAAACACCGTAAAACCGGATTTACGCCGTCGTAGTAACACCGCGGGCTGTTTTGGGTTAGTTAATTAAAAAATATGATAAAATTTGATTTAAAAGTTGTTATTCTGAGAAAATAATTTTTATTATGAACATGAAACTATATCCAAAAATTATGGTTAAACTCAAAGTGGAAGTATGTTTTCTAAAATGGTCATCTAGACATCGTTCTTTCGACTAAAATGACTACCTTTACAAAAACGACTTGTAACTTATTTTTCTGACTATAAACCTATACTTTTTCTGTTTAGATTCATAAAATAGAGTTCAATATGAAACCATAGCAATTTGATTCACTCAAAACGGATTTAAAATGAAGAAGTTATGGGTAAAACAAGATTGGATAATTTTTCTCATTTTAGCTACGTGAAAATTGGTAACAAATCTATTCCAACCATAACTTAATCAACTTGTATTGTATATTATGTAATCTTGAGATACCATAGACACGTATACAATGTTTCGACCTATCATGTCGACACATCTATATATATTTCGGAACAACCATAGACACTCTATATGTGAATGTTGGAGTTAGCTATACAGGGTTGAGGTTGATTCCAAAATATATATAGTTTGAGTTGTGATCAATACTGAGATACGTATACACTGGGTCGTGGATTGATTCAAGATAATATTTATCGATTTATTTATGTACATCTAACTGTGGACAACTAGTTGTAGGTTACTAACGAGGACAGCTGACTTAATAAACTTAAAACATCAAAATATATTAAAAGTGTTGTAAATATATTTTGAACATACTTTGATATATATGTATATATTGTTATAGGTTCGTGAATCAACCAGTGGCCAAGTCTTACTTCCCGACGAAGTAAAAAAATCTGTGAAAGTGAGTTATAGTCCCACTTTTAAAATCTAATATTTTTGGGATGAGAATACATGCAGGTTTTATAAATGATTTACAAAATAGACACAAGTACGTGAAACTACATTCTATGGTTGAATTATCGAAATCGAATATGTCCCTTTTTATTAAGTCTGGTAATCTAAGAATTAGGGAACAGACACCCTAATTGACGCGAATCCTAAAGATAGATCTATTGGGCCTAACAAACCCCATCCAAAGTACCGGATGCTTTAGTACTTCGAAATTTATATCATATCCGAAGGGTGTCCCGAAATGATGGGGATATTCTTATATATGCATCTTGTTAATGTCGGTTACCAGGTGTTCACCATATGAATGATTTTTATCTCTATGTATGGGATGTGTATTGAAATATGAAATCTTGTGGTCTATTATTATGATTTGATATATATAGGTTAAACCTATAACTCACCAACATTTTTGTTGACGTTTTAAGATGTTTATTCTCAGGTGATTATTAAGAGCTTCCGCTGTAGCATACTTAAATAAGGACGAGATTTGGAGTCCATGCTTGTATGATATTGTGTAAAAACTGCATTCAAGAAACTTATTTTGTTGTAACATATTTGTATTGTAAACCATTATGTAATGGTCGTGTGTAAACAGGATATTTTAGATTATCATTATTTGATAATCTACGTAAAGCTTTTTAAACCTTTATTGATGAAATAAAGGTTATGGTTTGTTTTAAAATGAATGCAGTCTTTGAAAAACGTCTCATATAGAGGTCAAAACCTCGCAACGAAATCAATTAATATGGAACGTTTTTAATCAATAAGAACGGGTCATTTCAAGAAAGTCTTCCGTTGTTGCATTATCTGAGCAAGCTGTGCATGGAGTCTCATACTTTTATTTAAATAAAGTGTTGCATTCAATAAAACCTTTGTCATGCATTATATTCGACTGTTACGTCACGTGTGTAGTATTTGGAAACCGATGTATTTTGGGGATTATTTCTTAAATAATCGCCCACTTATTTAAAACACACATTATGTATAATAATGATGTGTTTTTTATGAAACGAATGCAATATTTTCTAAAACATATCATATAGAGGTTAAATACCTCGCTCTGGGACCAATGAGAACGTACTGCGTTTATAGTAATATGGAAGGGTCATTTCAGATGGTCAAGTTACTACTCATATGACAGCTGCTGCTGCATACTACGAGTACTCATGTCATATTTCTAGAATAGAGCCAAAGACAACAAAAGAAGCCTTAAAGCATGTTAATAGGCTCATGGCTATGCAAGAAGAGATTCAGCAATTCCATCATTTAGATATTTGGAAGCTAGTTACTAAGCCTCATGGTGCTAAAGTAATTGATCTCAAATGGGTTTGGAAGTGCAAGTTTGATGAAGATGGCAATGTTATCCGTAACAAAGCAAGATTAGTTGCTAAAGGTTATCAGCAAGATCCCGAATTCGATTATAATGAAGTTTTTACTCTTGGTGCCAGATTGGAAGCTATTCGCAATTTCTTGACTTTTGCTTCATTTATGAAGTTCAAAGTGTTTCAAATGGATGTCAAGAGTGCATTTATTTATAGCAAGCTTAATGAAAGAGTATATGTCAATCAACCACTGGGTTTTGAAGATCATCTTCATCCTGTCAAAGTTTACCATTTACGAAGAGCCCTATATGGTTTACATCAAGCCCCGAGAGCTTGGTATGGACGTTTGTCAAGTTATCTGATGGAGAAAGGTTATCAAATGGGCACGGTAGATTGTACTCTGTTCACGAAAGTTAAAGATGATGATATTATTTTATTCCAAATTTATGTAGACGACATTATTTTTAGTTCTACTAAGCAGGAACTCGTCGATGAGTTTTGAGCAGGTTATGAAGGACGAATTCGAAATGAGTAAATTGGGTCTCTTACACTACTTTCTTGGTTTGCAAGTCGAACATACTGAAAATGGCATTTTTCTTCATCAAGCAAAGTATGTAAATGATATACTCGAACATTTTGGTATGACTCAAGAACATCTTGTGTCGACCCCGCTAGCTGTGAATCAAGGTATTTCGTTAGACTGTGAAGGGGATCCTGTTGATCCTACATACTATCGAGCAATCATCGGATCGCTCATGTATCTCACTGTATCTAGACCGGATATTATGTTCGCAACATGTCTGTGTGCTCATTATCAAGTTAATCCGAATACAGTTCATCTTACAGCTGCCAAAACAATTCTACGTTATCTGTTGCATTCTGCAAATCTCGTCATCTGGTATTCGAACGAAGACAAGTTTGAACTTGTAGTAGTGATTCAGACTATGCAGGTTGCAAAATCAATAACAAATCTACATCAGGAGGATGTCAATTTCTAGGAGAAAGACTGGTGACCTGGCAATGCAAGAAACAAACTGCAGTTGTGCTTTCCACGTGTGAAGCTGAATATATTGCTGCTGCAAATTGCTGTTCGTAAGTTGTTTGGATTCAACAACAACTTCGCGATTACGTACTAAGTGAAATGTCCCATTCTTATTGATTAAAAACGTTCCATATTAATTGATTTCGTTGCGAGGTTTTGACCTCTATATGAGACGTTTTTCAAAGACTGCATTCATTTTTAAAACAAACCATAACATTTATTTCATAAATAAAGGTTTAAAAAGCTTTACGTAGATTATCAAATAATGATAATCTAAAATATCCTGTTTACACACGACCATTACATAATGGTTTACAATACAAATATGTTACATCAAAATCAGTTTCTTGAATGCAGTTTTTACACAATATCATACAAACATGGACTCCAAATCTTGTTCTTATTTTAGTATGCAACAGCAGAAGCTCTTAATATTCACCTGAGAATAAACATGCTTTAAACGTCAACAAAAATGTTGGTGAGTTATAGTTTTAACCTATATATATCAAATCGTAACAATAGACCACAAGATTTCATATTTCAATACACATCCCATACATAGAGATAAAAATCATTCATATGGTGAACACCTGGTAACCGACATTAACAAGATGCATATATAAGAATATCCCCATCATTCCGGGACACCCTTCGGATATGATATAAATTTTGAAGTACTAAAGCATCCAGTACTTTGGATGGGGTTTGTTAGGCCCAATAGATCTATCTTTAGGATTCGCGTCAATTAAGGTGTCTGTTCCCTAATTCTTAGATTACCAGACTTAATAAAAAGGGGCATATTCGATTTCGATAATTCAACCATAGAATGTAGTTTCACGTACTTGTGTCTATTTTGTAAATCATTTATAAAACCTGCATGTATTCTCATCCCAAAAATATTAGATTTTAAAAGTGGGACTATAACTCACTTTCACAGATTTTTACTTCGTCGGGAAGTAAGACTTGGCCACTGGTTGATTCACGAACCTATAACAATATATACATATATATCAAAGTATGTTCAAAATATATTTACAACACTTTTAATATATTTTGATGTTTTAAGTTTATTAAGCAGCTGTCCTCGTTAGTAACATACAACTAGTTGTCCACAGTTAGATGTACAAAAATAAATCGATAAATATTATCTTGAATCAATCCACAACCCAGTGTATACGTATCTCAGTATTGATCACAACTCCAACTATATATATTTTGGAATCAACCTCAACCCTGTATAGCTAACTCCAACATTCACATATAGAGTGTCTATGGTTGTTCCGAAATATATATAGATGTGTCGACATGATAGGTCGAAACATTGTATACGTGTCTATGGTATCTCAAGATTACATAATATACAATACAAGTTGATTAAGTTATGGTTGGAATAGATTTGTTACCAATTTTCACGTAGCTAAAATGAGAAAAATTATCCAATCTTGTTTTACCCATAACTTCTTCATTTTAAATCCGTTTTGAGTGAATCAAATTGCTATGGTTTCATATTGAACTCTATTTTATGAATCTAAACAGAAAAAGTATAGGTTTATAGTCAGAAAAATAAGTTACAAGTCGTTTTTGTAAAGGTAGTCATTTCAGTCGAAAGAACAACGTCTAGATGACCATTTTAGAAAACATACTTCCACTTTGAGTTTAACCATAATTTTTGGATATAGTTTCATGTTCATAATAAAAATCATTTTCTCAGAATAACAACTTTTAAATCATATTTTATCATAGTTTTTAATTAACTAACCCAAAACAGCCCGCGGTGTTACTACGACGGCGTAAATCCGGTTTTACGGTGTTTTTCGTGTTTCCAGGTTTTAAATCATTAAGTTAGTATATCATATAGATATAGAATATGTGTTTCGTTTATTTTAAAAGTCAAGTTAGAAGGATTAACTTTTGTTTGCGAACAAGTTTAGAATTAACTAAACTATGTTCTAGTGATTACAAGTTTAAACCTTCGAATAAGATAGCTTTATATGTATGAATCGAATGATGTTATGAACATCATTACTACCTCAAGTTTAGTAAGTAAACCTACTGGAAGTGACAAGAAATGATCTAGCTTCAAAGGATCTTGGATGGCTTGAAAGTTCTTGAAGTAGGATCATGACACAAAAACAAGTTCAAGTAACATTTTTACTCGAATTAAGATAGTTTATAGTTATAGAAATTGAATCAAAGTTTGAATATGAATATTACCTTGAATAAGAAAGATAACCTACTATATATAACAAAGGTTTCTTGATCTTAGATGATTACTTGGAATGGATTAGAAAGCTTGGAAGTAAATTAGTAAACTTGAAGGGATTTTTGAAGTGTTCTTGAAGTGTTCTTCCTATGATGATTATAGCTTGATTCTTGAAGTGATTTTTGATGAAGATGATGATTAACTACTGGAAAAATACGTTCATAATAGTGTGTGTGTGTGTGTGTTGAGAGAGAATTAGAAAGAGAATTGGAAGTGAAATGGAGTGAATGATGAGTGGTAATTGGTGAGTGGTGAGTGGGGTTACAAGGAGTTCTAGTTAGTTGACTAGCTCATGGTAGAAGTTAAAATTGATTAGTCATACATGACATAATCAAGAGTGGAATCCCATGCTAGTTCCTATTGGTATATACCCATAGTAAGTACGTTTTGAAGCTGTGTATAATACGGGTAAGAATACGACTAGAATTCTTGATGAAAGAAAAGAATGGGAAAGTAACTGTAACCATTTTCGTTAAGTATGAGTGTTTTGATATATGTCTTGAAGTCTTCCAAAAGTATTTTAATACATCTAAATACACTACATGTATATACATTTTAACTGAGTCGTTAAGTCATCGTTAGTCGTTACATGTAAGTGTTGTTTTGAAACCTTTAAGTTAATGATCTCAATTAATGTTGTTAACCCATTGTTTATTATATCTAATGAGATGTTAAATTATTATATTATCATGATATTATGATATATTAATATATCTTAATATGATATATATACATTTAAATGTCGTTACAATGATAATCGTTACATATATGTCTCGTTTCGAAATCCTTAAGTTAGTAGTCTTGTTTATATGTATATAACTCATTGTTAATATACTTATGGAGATACTTACTTATCATAATCTCATGTTAACCATATGTATATCCATATATATATCGTCATGTCATTTTTACAAGTTTTAACGTTCGTGAATCGCCGGTCAACTTGGGTGGTCAATTGTCTATATGAAACATATTTCAATTAATCAAGTCTTAACAAGTTTGATTGCTTAACATGTTGGAAACATTTAATCATGTAAATATCAATCTCAATTAATATATATAAACATGGAAAAGTTCGGGTCACTACAGTACCTACCCGTTAAATAAATTTCGTCCCGAAATTTTAAGCTGTTGAAGGTGTTGACGAATCTTCTGGAAATAGATGTGGGTATTTCTTCTTCATCGGATCTTTATGCTCCCAGGTGAACTCGGGTCCTCTACGAGCATTCCATCAAACCTTAACAATTGGTATCTTGTTTTGCTTAAGTCTTTTAACCTCACGATCCATTATTTCGACGGGTTCTTCGATGAATTGGAGTTTTTCGTTGATTTGGATTTCATCTAACGGAATAGTGAGATCTTCTTTAGCAAAACATTTCTTCAAATTCGAGATGTGGAAAGTGTTATGTACAGCCGCGAGTTGTTGAGGTAACTCAAGTCGGTAAGCTACTGGTCCGACACGATCAATAATATTGAATGGTCCAATATACCTTGGATTTAATTTCCCTCGTTTACCAAATCGAACAACGCCTTTCCAAGGTGCAACTTTAAGCATGACCATCTCTCCAATTTCAAATTCTATATCTTTTCTTTTAATGTCAGCGTAGCTCTTTTGTCGACTTTGGGCGGTTTTCAACCGTTGTTGAATTTGGATGATCTTCTCGGTAGTTTCTTGTATAATCTCCGGACTCGTAATCTGTCTATCCCCCACTTCACTCCAACAAATTAGAGACCTGCACTTTCTACCAAAAAAGTGCTTCAAACGGCGCCATCTCAATGCTTGAATGGTAGCTGTTGTTGTAGGAAAATTCTGCTAACGGTAGATGTCTATCCCAACTGTTTCCGAAATCAATAACACATGCTCGTAGCATGTCTTCAAGCGTTTGTATCGTCCTTTTGCTCTGCCCATCAGTTTTTGGATGATAGGCAGTACTCATGTCTAGACGAGTTCCTAATGCTTGTTGTAATGTCTGCCAGAATCTTGAAATAAATCTGCCATCCCTATCAGAGATAATAGAGATTGGTATTCCATGTCTGGAGACGACTTCCTTCAAATACAGTCGTGCTAACTTCTCCATCTTGTCATCTTCTCTTATTGGCAGGAAGTGTGCTGATTTGGTGAGACGATCAACTATTACCCAAATAGTATCAAAACCACTTGCAGTCCTTGGAAATTTAGTGATGAAATCCTTGGTAATGTTTTCCCATTTCCATTCCGGGATTTCAGGTTGTTGAAGTAGACCTGATGGTTTCTGATGCTCAGCTTTGACCTTAAACACATCAAATATTCTCCTACGTATTTAGCAACATCGGCTTTCATACCCGGCCACTAAAAATGTTTCTTGAGATCCTTGTACATCTTCCCCGTTCCAGGATGTATTGAGTATCTGGTTTTATGAGTTTCTCTAAGTACCATTTCTCTCATATCTCCAAATTTTGGTACCCAAATCCTTTCAGCCCTATACCGGGTTCCGTCTTCCCGAATATTAAGATGCTGCTCCGATCCTTTGGGTATTTCATCCTTTAAATTTCCTTCTTTTAAAACTCCTTGTTGCACCTCCTTTATTTGAGTAGTAAGGTTATTATGAATCATTATATTCATAGATTTTACTCGAATGGGTTCTCTGTCCTTCCTGCTCAAGGCATCGGCTACCACATTTGCCTTCCCCGGGTGGTAACAAATCTCAAAGTCGTAATCATTCAACAATTCAATCCACCTACGCTGCCTCATATTCAGTTGTTTCTGATTAAATATGTGTTGAAGACTTTTGTGGTCGGTATATATAATACTTTTGACCCCATATAAGTAGTGCCTCCAAGTCTTTAATGGAAAAACCACCGCGCCTAATTCCAAATCATGCGTCGTATAATTTTGCTCGTGAATCTTCAATTGTCTAGACGCATAAGAAATCACCTTCGTTCGTTTCATTAATACACAACCGAGACCTTGCTTTGATGCATCACAATAAATCACAAAATCATCATTCCCTTCAGGCAATGACAATATAGGTGCCGTAGTTAGCTTTTTCTTCAAAAACTGAAACGCTTTCTCTTGTTCATCCTTCCATTCAAATTTCTTCCCTTTATGCGTTAATGCAGTCAAGGGTTTTGCTATTCTGGAAAAGTCTTGGATGAACCTTCTGTAGTAACCATCTAGTCCTAAAAACTGGCGTATGTGTTTCGGAGTTTTCGGGGTCTCCCACTTTTCAACAGTTTCTATCTTTGCCGAATCCACCTTAATACCTGTTTTATTCACTATGTGACCGAGGAATTGAACTTCTTCCAACCAAAATGCACACTTTGAAAACTTAGCGTACAATTCTTCCTTCCTCAATACTTCTAACACCTTTCTCAAATGTTCACCGTGTTCTTGGTCATTCTTTGAGTAAATAAGTATGTCATCAATGAAAACAATGACAAACTTGTCAAGGTATGGTCCACACACTCGGTTCATAAGGTCCATGAACACAGCTGGTGCATTAGTTAAACCAAATGGCATGACCATAAACTCGTAATGACTGTAACGTGTTCTGAAAGCAGTCTTTGGAATATCATCTTCTTTCACCCGCATTTGATGATACCCAGAACGTAAGTCAATCTTTGAATAAACAGACGAGCCTTGTAGTTGATCAAATAAGTCGTCGATTCTCGGTAGTGGGTAGCGGTTCTTGATGGTAAGTTTGTTCAACTCTCGGTAGTCGATACACAACCTGAATGTACCATCTTTCTTCTTGACAAACAAAACAGGAGCTCCCCACGGTGATGTGCTTGGTCGAATGAAACCATGCTCTAAAAGTTCTTGTAATTGGCCTTGCAGTTCTTTCATCTCGCTGGGTGCGAGTCTGTAAGGAGCACGAGCTATTGGTGCAGCTCCTACTACAAGATCTATTTGAAATTCAACGGATCGATGTGGGGGTAATCCCGGTAATTCTTTCGGAAATACATCGGGAAATTCTTTTGCGACGGGAACATCATTGATGCTCTTTTCTTCAGTTTGTACTTTCTCGACGTGTGCTAGAACAGCATAGCAACCTTTTCTTATTAGTTTTTGTGCCTTCAAATTACTAATAAGATGTAGCTTCGTGTTGCCCTTTTCTCCGTACACCATTAAGGGTTTTCCTTTTTCTCGTATAATGCGAATTGCATTTTTGTAACAAACGATCTATGCTTTCACTTCTTTCAACCAGTCCATACCGATTATCACATCAAAACTCCCTAACTCTACTGGTATCAAGTCAATCTTAAATGTTTCGCTAACCAGTTTAATTTCTCGATTCCGACATATATTATCTGCTGAAATTAATTTACCATTTGCTAATTCGAGTAAAAATTTACTATCCAAAGGCGTCAATGGACAACTTAATTTAGCACAAAAATCTCTACTCATATAGCTTCTATCCGCACCCGAATCAAATAAAACGTAAGCAGATTTATTGTCAATAAGAAACGTACCCGTAACAAGCTCCGGGTCTTCCTGTGCCTCTACCGTATTAATATTGAAAACTCTTCCACGGCCTTGTCCATTCTTGTTCTCTTGGTTCGGGCAATTTCTAATAATGTGGCCCGGTTTTCCACATTTATAACAAACTACATTGGCATAACTTGCTCCGACACTACTTGCTCCGCCATTACTCGTTCCGACACCATTTGTTCCTTTCGTTCTATTAACCCCTGGTCCGTAGACCTCACACTTCGCCGCGCTATGACCATTTCTTTTACACTTGTTGCAAAATTTGGTGCAGAACCCCGAGTGATACTTTTCACACCTTTGGCATAGCTGCTTCTGATTGTTGTTGTTGTTGCGGTTATTATTGTTGTTGGGATGATTGTTGTAGTTGCTGCTGTTGTTGTTGTTGTTGTTGTTGTTGTTGGGCCGTTTGTTGTAGTTACGATTGATGTTGCGATTGCTGGGATAATTGTTGCGATTATTGTTGTAATTGCTGTTGTTGTTGTATTGGTGATTCTTATCACAGTTTTCCTCCCACTTTCTTTTGACTTGCTTCACATTGGTCTCTTCAGCAGTCTGTTCTTTAATTCTCTCTTCAATCTAGTTCACTAGTTTGTGAGCCATTCTACATGCCTGTTGTATGGAGGCGGGCTCGTGTGAAATTATATCTTCTTGGATTCTTTCCGGTAATCCTTTCACAAACGCGTCGATCTTCTCTTCCTCATCTTCGAATGCTCCCAGACACAATAGGCACAATTCTGTGAATCGTCTTTCGTACGTGGTAATATCAAATCCTTGGGTTCGTAACCCTTTACGTTCTGTCTTGAGCTTATTGACCTCGGTTCTGGGACGGTACTTCTCGTTCATCAAGTGCTTGAATGCTGACCACGGTAGTGCGTACGCATCGTCTTGTCCCACTTGCTCTAGATAGGTATTCCACCATGTTAACGCAGAACCTGTGAAGGTATGCGTAGCGTACTTTACTTTATCCTCTTCAGTACACTTACTTATGGCAAACACCGATTCGACCTTCTCGGTCCACCGTTTCAATCCGATCGGTCCTTCGGTTCCATCAAATTCCAAAGGTTTGCAGGCAGTGAATTCTTTGTAGGTGCAACCTACACGATTTCCTGTACTGCTAGATCCAAGGTTATTGTTGGTATGTAGCGCAGCCTGTACTGCGGCTATGTTTGAAGCTAGAAAAGTACGGAATTCCTCTTCATTCATATTCACGGTGTGTCGAGTAGTCGGTGCCATTTCCTTCAAAATAGTCAAATGGAACAAGTTAATCATACAAAATGTTAAGAGTAGTTAATAGTATTTCATAGCATAATATGAACTCATTTATAAAAGCTTTTTCTTCATATTAGCGTTTTATAAGTTTAAATTCGGGTAGTACCTACCCGTTAAGTTCATACTTAGTAGCTAATATACAATTCAACTACTACAATTCTATATGAAAAACTGATTATAATAATATTTCGCGTTCAAACTTTTACACAATATTTTACAAACTTACAATACCGCTTATTTTACATATAGCATGAAATATAGCACACAAAAATTTGATACAAGATAGCTGTGAAGATAATTCTAGCTAGTACACAAGTCGTTCATCAAAGGCAATAAAGACACGTAATTCATACGTCCAGAAACAAGTCATGCATTCTGGTTTTACTAGGATTACTTCCCATCCTTGGTCTTGTGGAACATAACCGTTATGGCCGTTGATAAGACAGCGTGTTGTAATGTCGTCAAAGAGACGAGGGTTACGTAGTGTCCAACAGTCCCGTAACAATCTAAAAACCTCATTTCTTACCCCAATTACCGACTCTGTCACTTGTGGGAACGTTTTGTTTAATAGTTGTAGGCCGATGTTCTTGTTCTCACTTTGGTGAGAAGCGAACATTACTAATCCGTAAGCATAACATGCTTCTTTATGTTGCATGTTGGCCGCTTTTTCTAAATCACGAAGTCCAATATTCGGATATATTGAGTCAAAATAATTTCTTAATCCATTGCGTAAAATAGCATTTGGGTTCCCCGCAATATATGCGTCAAAGTAAACACATCGTAACTTATGGATTTCCCAATGTGATATCCCCCATCTTTCGAACGAAAGCCTTTTATAAACCAAGGCATTCTTGGAACGTTCTTCGAATGTCTTACAAACTGATCTCGCCTTAAATAGTTGTGCCGAAGAATTCTGACCGACTCTAGACAAGATTTCATCAATCATGTCTCCGGGTAGGTCTCTTAAAATATTGGGTTGTCTATCCATTTTGTGTTTTTAAACTGTAAAATAGACAAGAGTTAGATTCATAAAAAAAAAAATACTTATTAATACAAGCAATTTTTACATATATCATAAAGCATAAGCACACTATATTACATATATTACACCACACGAATACAACTATCTTATTCCAACTCGCTTGTTTCTTCTTCTTCGATTTTGGTTCGTTTTGCCAAGTTTCTACGGATATATGATGTTCCCCTAATACGAGCCGTTGTTGTCCACATTGGTTTAGAAAAACCTGGTGGTTTAGAGGTTCCCGGGTCATTGTTACAACTTAAGGACTTCGGGGGTTGACGATACATATAAAGTTCATCGGGGTTGGAATTAGATTTCTCTATTTTTATGCCCTTTTCCTTATTATTTTCTTTTGCCTTTTTAAATTCAGTTGGGGTAATTTCTATAACATCATCGGAATTCTCGTCAGAATCCGATTCATCGGAGAATTGGTAATCCTCCCAATATTTTGCTTCCTTAGCGGAAACACCATTGACCATAATTAACCTTGGTCGGTTGGTTGAGGATTTTCTTTTACTTAACCGTTTTATTATTTCCCCCACCGGTTCTATTTCTTCATCTGGTTCCGATTCTTCTTCCGGTTCCGATTCTTCTTCTGGTTCCGACTCTTCTTCCGGTTCCTCTTCGGGAACTTGTGAATCAGTCCACGAATCATTCCAATTTACATTTGACTCTTCATTATTATTAGGTGAGTCAATGGGACTTGTTCTAGAGGTAGACATCTATCACATAATATCAAACGCGTTAAGAGATTAATATATCACATAATATTCACATGTTAAAAATATATAGTTTCCAACAAAATTGGTTAAGCAATCATTTTTCAAGTAAACACGGTCGAAGTTCAGACTCACTAATGCATCCTAACAAACTCGATAAGACACACTAATGCAAAATTCTGATTCTCTAAGACCAATGCTCTGATACCAACTGAAATGTCCCGTTCTTATTGATTAAAAACGTTCCATATTAATTGATTTCGTTGCGAGGTTTTGACCTCTATATGAGACGTTTTTCAAAGACTGCATTCATTTTTAAAACAAACCATAACCTTTATTTCATAAATAAAGGTTTAAAAAGCTTTACGTAGATTATAAAATAATGATAATCTAAAATATCCTGTTTACACACGACCATTACATAATGGTTTACAATACAAATATGTTACATCGAAATCAGTTTCTTGAATGCAGTTTTTACACAATATCATACAAACATGGACTCCAAATCTTGTCCTTATTAAGAGTCTTAATATTCACCTGAGAATAAACATGCTTTAAACGTCAACAAAAATGTTGGTGAGTTATAGGTTTAACCTATATATATCAAATCGTAACAATAGATCACAAGATTTCATATTTCAATACACATCTCATACATAGAGATAAAAATCATTCATATGATGAACACCTGGTAACCGACATTAACAAGATGCATATATAAGAATATCCCCATCATTCCGGGACACCCTTCGGATATGATATAAATTTCGAAGTACTAAAGCATCCAGTACTTTGGATGGGGTTTGTTAGGCCCAATAGATCTATCTTTAGGATTCGCGTCAATTAGGGTGTCTGTTCCCTAATTCTTAGATTACCAGACTTAATAAAAAGGGGCATATTCGATTTCGATAATTCAACCATAGAATGTAGTTTAACGTACTTGTGTCTATTTTGTAAATCATTTATAAAACCTGCATGTATTCTCATCCCAAAAATATTAGATTTTAAAAGTTGGACTATAACTCACTTTCACAGATTTTTACTTCGTCGGGAAGTAAGACTTGGCCACTGGTTGATTCACGAACCTATAACAATATATACATATATATCAAAGTATGTTCAAAATATATTTACAACACTTTTAATATATTTTGATGTTTTAAGTTTATTAAGTCAGCTGTCCTCGTTAGTAACCTACAACTAGTTGTCCACAATTAGATGTACAAAAATAAATCGATAAATATTATCTTGAATCAATCCACGACCCAGTGTATACGTATCTCAGTATTGATTACAACTCAAACTATATATATTTTAGAATCAACCTCAACCCTGTATAGCTAACTCCAACATTCACATATAGAGTGTCTATGGTTGTTCCGAAATATATATAGATGTGTCGACATGATAGGTCGAAATATTGTATACGTGTCTATGGTATCTCAAGATTACATAATATACAATACAAGTTGATTAAGTTATGGTTGGAATAGATTTGTTACCAATTTTCACGTAGCTAAAATGAGAAAAATTATCCAATCTTGTTTTACCCATAACTTCTTCATTTTAAATCCGTTTTGAGTGAATCAAATTGATATGGTTTCATATTGAACTCTATTTTATGAATCTAAACAGAAAAAGTATATGTTTATAGTCGGAAAAATAAGTTACAAGTCATTTTTGTAAAGGTAGTCATTTCAGTCGAAAGAACGACGTCTAGATGACCATTTTAGAAAACATACTTCCACTTTGAGTTTAACCATAATTTTTGGATATAGTTTCATGTTCATAATAAAAATCATTTTCTCAGAATAACAACTTTTAAATCAAAGTTTATCATAGTTTTTAATTAACTAACCCAAAACAGCCCGCGGTGTTACTACGACGGCGTAAATCCGGTTTTACGGTGTTTTTCGTGTTTCCAGGTTTTAAATCATTAAGTTAGCATATCATATAGATATAGAACATGTGTTTAGTTAATTTTAAAAGTCAAGTTACAAGGATTAACTTTTGTTTGCGAACAAGTTTAGAATTAACTAAACTATGTTCTAGTGATTACGAGTTTAAACCTTCGAATAAGATAGTTTTATATATATGAATCGAATGATGTTATGAACATCATTACTACCTCAAGTTTAGTAAGTAAACCTACTGGAAGTGACAAGAAATGATCTAGCTTCAAAGGATCTTGGATGGCTTGAAAGTTCTTGAAGTAGGATCATGACACAAAAACAAGTTCAAGTAAGATTTTTACTCGAATTAAGATAGTTTATAGTTATAGAAATTGAATCAAAGTTTGAATATGAATATTACCTTGAATAAGAAAGATAACCTACTATATATAACAAAGGTTTCTTGATCTTAGATGATTACTTGGAATGGATTAGAAAGCTTGGAAGTAAATTAGTAAACTTGAAGGGATTTTTGAAGTGTTCTTGAAGTGTTCTTCCTATGATGATTATAGCTTGATTCTTGAAGTGATTTTTGATGAAGATGATGATTAACTACTGGAAAAATACGTTCATAATAGTGTGTGTGTGTGTTGAGAGAGAATTAGAAAGAGAATTGGAAGTGAAATGGAGTGAATGATGAGTGGTAATTGGTGAGTGGTGAGTGGGGTTAAAAGGAGTTCTAGTTAGTTGACTAGCTCATGGTAGAAGTTAAAATTGATTAGTAATACATGACATAATCAAGAGTGGAATCCCATTCTAGTTCCTATTGGTATATAACCATAGTAAGTACGTTTTGAAGCTGTGTATAATACGGGTAAGAATACGACTAGAATTCTTGATGAAAGAAAAGAATGGGAAAGTAACTGTAACCATTTTCGTTAAGTATGAGTGTTTTGATATATGTCTTGAAGTCTTCCAAAAGTATTTTAATACATCTAAATACACTACTTGTATATACATTTTAACTGAGTCGTTAAGTCATCGTTAGTCGTTACATGTAAGTGTTGTTTTGAAACCTTTAAGTTAACGATCTCAATTAATGTTGTTAAGCCATTGTTTATTATATCTAATGAGATGTTAAATTATTATATTATCATGATATTATGATATATTAATATATCTTAATATGATATATATACATTTAAATGTCGTTACAATGATAATCGTTACATATATGTCTCGTTTCGAAATCCTTAAGTTAGTAGTCTTGTTTATATGTATATAACTCATTGTTAATATACTTATGGAGATACTTACTTATCATAATCTCATGTTAACCATATGTATATCCATATATATATCGTCATGTCATTTTTTCAAGTTTTAACGTTCGTGAATCGACGGTCAACTTGGGTGGTCAATTGTCTATATGAAACATATTTCAATTAATCAAGTCTTAACAAGTTTGATTGCTTAACATGTTGGAAACATTTAATCATGTAAATATCAATCTCAATTAATATATATAAACATGGAAAAGTTCGGGTCACTACACTAAGAATCTCTTTCTCTCCTCTTTATATTGATAATACTGTTGCTATTGCAATTACTAAGAATCCAGTGCAACACTCTAAGACTAAACACATAGGTGTTAAGTATCATTTTCTTAGGGATTGCCATGAGAAAAAGATAATTGAGTTAATATAATAGGTACTAAGGACCAGAGGGCTGACCTTTTTACTAAGGCTTTTGATAAACCTAGGTTCTTGCTACTTTTAGAGATGAATGACATTGTTGATCGCGAGAAAGTAATTTCAGATGTTGATTGTGAGGTTTAATCAAACTTTTAGACTTTGCATGTAGGATGTATGACATATAGATTTTAGTTTCTTATTATCTTTATTGCATATTTTTGAGTTCTTTCTGCATTTCCTTGCATGATTTCTTTCATGTTTGCATGCTAGTCTGTAGCAATTTTCTGTTTCTTTTATTTAAAATGCTAAAAGACAAAAAGATTTTATGTTTTAGTATTTTAGGGGGAGTATATGTTTCAACAGAAAATACCTAAAAAGGGTAAAATGCCTCATCAGAAAACCCTAAAAAGTTGAAAATACCGAAAATGAGCTTGTTTTGATTAATTTATGGGAAATGAAGAAATTATTGTACTGAGAATTGATATATTTGATTAGTAAGGACTGATTTGAACGTTTATGTTTATCTGTTGTGTGATGTACTGATAGACGTGATTTACGAATTCTTGGTATTAGACAATCATAATAAGAATAACGATCACCTAAGATTCAGAAGTCATGGACGATCTGTAGCATTTGAAGGTAGTCACCTAATTATCTCCGAAACTGTATCTAATGATAATTGTTGAGGAACTCAACAGTTGGTTGAGGGTATCCCCTATCATAATTGATAATCACTAGAAAAGGTTGGGGGTGGATTTAAGGTTGAGGATTATCTGTTTGGCTGGTGTATACCACGTTGTCACGGGCCTAAGACTTAATAATCGAAACTAAACCCCAAAAATATCAGAGAAAATTAGTTTATGTCGAAGTAAGTGTCCTTTCTCGCTTAAGGTCGAAAAGTATAATTCCTTATTGCAGACCGTTCAAGCATTTAAGGGAGAACACCTTCGAGTGATATGAGCATACAACAAAGAAGCATGAGTTCATGCATAAAAATGGAAAATCCATTCATGATGGCGTTCTAAATCAATATATCAAAAGACAGTGATATGCTAAAAAAGAAATATCAAAATAAAATCAAAGTCAAAAATAATTGGCGTATCAAGATGGCAAAGTCCTGAAAGTATGAATAATGCTGATTCATGATGTGCTCAAAATGCCGTGAGAACCATCTTGTTTAATTTGATTGAAGTACATGGATAGAGATAACAGAAAGTTACGCGTAATGAATTGACGACCTAATAAAAACGCACAATCAAAAGTGATGAAAGAATCAAGGATTAATGAACTTAGCGTGATCTCAAAAATCATTGCTCTATAATGTTCAAGCAATTAATGCCAACATGATTGTCGAAGTGTCCAGAAGGAGTCAGTTCATGTTTAATAAGGATTGATATCAGTAATTGCATGATAATAGACATAGACTGGATAATTAGGAATGAACAACAGGAGTCGATTCAATATGTCAGTTCTGATCCATTTTTAAAATTGTTAATCAATTTGCTCACAAAAAGAATGTGGATTTGTATGTGTTTGTTTATTTTTCTATTAAATAGTTTGTATGAAAACTGTAAAACCACAAAAAGACTTTGGTTTGCATGTTATTGCATTTCGTGATAGAATGCCTTTTATTTGCATATTTTTTAGTTGCATGACATTATATTTCAGAAAATTTATAAAGATTTTATCCGTTCCTTTATTTTCTGATTATCCTCTGAATGCACAATGACCTCTGAAAGAACCTTGTCAAGAACAAGATATGTTTGGCCACCAAATCCATGCGATAGAAGTTTGTAGAGCTTGTGACTGTTTGAAGGACTCTAATGATTTAAGGTATTAGTGAACTTAAGATGACATTACACTGTAGGATTTACTCATGAGAAACATAATGCTTAGAGTAATAACCTCGTTTTGGTTAGGAATCTTCATCTGCCTAAGTGTTAATGATCATTTCTTGTTGGATTAGTGATTTATGACTCAATTTGAAAGTGCTAGTTAGCTCTAAGATTGCCAAACGAATCGAAATCCTAAGTTAGTGAAAATTTGAAATTACCTAAGTAGCTCACTCGCACGATTAATGTGTGAACCGTACGAGTAACCACACGATTGAGGTTAACTGTACGGATGACCCTATTCTAGAATTTTCCTAAGACATCTGGGTCACATGCACGAGTGACACTGTGAGACGCGCGGTTAATTGTGAACCGTGTGCTTAACCGTACGGTTGAGCACAAGAGTATAAATAGAGGGTGCTGAGCACAGGAACTCACACTTGTGCTCCCACTTCATTTTCTCTCTCTATAATCGATCTTCACCAATCGAGTTTTCCACCGCAGCATTTGTTAAGCATATTAAGCCAACCTCAGTGCCAACAAATAGGTATAATTTCATCAAGTTTTAGTAGGTTAATTCATTGTTTGAATGTGTAGAAACCCTAGGGGTTTATAAGTCGAATTTTGTTAAATTGCAGTGTGTTTTGATGATTATTTGCTATTGTTTTGAGTTAAACGATACCTAATGTTTCTATTGTGATGTAAATCGATCCCTAAGACGCACAAACATGTAATCCCATTGATTTAAATATTGCATTTAATATCGGTTTCATCAGACATGCAGGAGTGATTTCACTCGCACGCGTGGGACATGACTCGCACGAGTCAGTACGCGGTTAAGGCTTAACTGTGTGAACCTTTGAGCCTACTCATTTGATTTCATTTGACTGCTCACTCGCTTGACAGAGCTGACACGTGTGATTAACCGCACGAGTCACCACACGGTTGACTCACTCGCGTATACTTATAAGCCTCAACCGTGTACCTTGTCTGAAACCATGTTATTGCTCAAACGTGTCATGTTACTCGCATGACTCATGTCATAACCTGACCTTAACCATAAGGATGAATACAATAACATATGATTTCATCGCGAGGTATTGACCTCTATATGCGACATTTTTCAAAAACTGCATTCGTTTTTACAATACAAACCATAGCTTTTATTACAAATACAAGGTTTAAACAACTTAATAATGATTATCGTTTAGCGATAATCTTAGACTTACAAACTTTACATGTGATAATAACAATACGACTTCCAACATATTTTACATTACAAATCCTCCGAAATGCAGTTTTATTTTTGACACAAATATGCATACTCAAGATCTTGCTTAAATTCAACATGTTGCAGCGGAAGCTTTTAGTTATCACCTGAGAATAAACATGCTTAAAACGTCAACATAAAGTTGGTGAGATATAGGTTTAATGCCGGCAGCGTTATAAATATAGACCACAAGATTTCATATATAAACGTTTTAATAAAAATATTCTAAGTTGTTGAGCACTTGATAACCATACTTAACATTTAATCAACGTCGCATATTCCCTTTATTATGAGATCTTATGTAGTGACCCGAACTTTTCCATGTTTATATATATTAATTGAGATTGATGTTTACATGATTAAATGTTTCCAACATGTTAAGCAATCTAACTTGTTAAGACTTGATTAATTGAAATAGGTTTCATATAGACAATTGACAACCCAAGTTGACCGGTGATTCACGAACGTTAAAACTTGTAAAAAAACTATATGATGACATATATATGGTTATATATATAGTTAACATGATATTATGATAAGTAAACATATCATTAATTATATTAACAATGAACTACATATGTAAAAACAAGACTACTAACTTAATGATTTTGAAACGAGACATATATGTAACGTTTATCGTTGTAACGACATTTAATGTATATATATCATATTAAGAGATATTCGTACATCATAATATCATGATAATATAATAATTTAAAATCTCTTTTGATATTATAAACATTGGGTTAACAACATTTAACAAGATCGTTAACCTAAAGGTTTCAAAACAACACTTACATGTAACGACTAACGATGACTTAACGACTCAGTTAAAATGTATATACATGTTGTGTTTTAATATGTATTTATACACTTTTGAAAGACTTCAATACACTTAACAAAATACTTCTACTTAACAAAAATGCTTACAATTACATTCTCGTTCAGTTTCATCAACAATTCTACTCGTATGCACCCGTATTCGTACTCGTACAATACACAGCTTTTAGATGTATGTACTATTGGTATATACACTCCAATGATCAGCTCTTAGCAGCCCATGTGAGTCACCTAACACATGTGGGAACCATCATTTGGCAAATAGCATGAAATATCTCATAAGATTACAAAAATATGAGTAATCATTCATGACTTATTTACATGAAAACAAAATTACATATCCTTTATATCTAATCCATACACCAACGACCAAAAACACCTACAAACACTTTCATTCTTCAATTTTCTTCATCTAATTGAACTCTCTCAAGTTCTATCTTCAAGTTCTAAGTGTTCTTCATAAATTCCAAAAGTTCTAGTTTCATAAAATCAAGAATACTTTCAAGTTTGCTAGCTCACTTCCAATCTTGTAAGGTGATCATCCAACCTCAAGAAATCTTTGTTTCTTACAGTAGGTTATCATTCTAATACAAGGTAATAATCATATTCAAACTTTGGTTCAATTTCTATAACTATAACAATCTTATTTCAAGTGATGATCTTACTTGAACTTGTTTTCGTGTCATGATTTTGCTTCAAGAACTTTGAGCCATCCAAGGATCCATTGAAGCTAGATCTATTTTTCTCTTTTCCAGTAGGTTCATCCAAGGAACTTAAGGTAGTAATGATGTTCATAACATCATTCGATTCATACATATAAAGCTATCTTATTCGAAGGTTTAAACTTGTAATCACTAGAACATAGTTTAGTTAATTCTAAACTTGTTCGCAAACAAAAGTTAATCCTTCTAACTTGACTTTTAAAATCAACTAAACACATGTTCTATATCTATATGATATGCTAACTTAATGATTTAAAATCTGGAAACACGAAAAACACCGTAAAACCGGATTTACGCCGTCGTAGTAACACCGCGGGCTGTTTTGGGTTAGTTAATTAAAAACTATGATAAACTTTGATTTAAAAGTTTTTATTCTGAGAAAATGATTTTTATTATGAACATGAAACTATATCCAAAAATTATGGTTAAACTCAAAGTGGAAGTATGTTTTCTAAAATGGTCATCTAGACGTCGTTCTTTCGACTGAAATGACTACCTTTACAAAAACGACTTGTAACTTATTTTTACGACTAGAAACCTATACTTTTTTTGTTTAGATTCATAAAATAGAGTTCAATATGAAACCATAGCAATTTGATTCACTCAAAACGGATTTAAAATGAAGAAGTTATGGGTAAAACAAGATTGGATAATTTTTCTCATTTTAGCTACGTGAAAATTGGTAACAAATCTATTCCAACCATAACTTAATCAACTTGTATTATATATTATGTAATCTTGAGATACCATAGACACGTATACAATGTTTCGACCTATCATGTCGACACATCTATATATATTTCGGAACAACCATAGACACTCTATATGTGAATGTTGGAGTTAGCTATACAGGGTTGAGGTTGATTCCAAAATATATATAGTTTGAGTTGTGATCAATACTGAGATACGTATACACTGGGTCGTGGATTGATTCAAGATAATATTTATCGATTTATTTCTGTACATCTAACTGTGGACAACTAGTTGTAGGTTACTAACGAGGACAGCTGACTTAATAAACTTAAAACATCAAAATATATTAAAAGTGTTGTAAATATATTTTGAACATACTTTGATATATATGTATATATTGTTATAGGTTCGTGAATCAACCAGTGGCCAAGTCTTACTTCCCGACGAAGTAAAAATCTGTAAAAGTGAGTTATAGTCCCACTTTTAAAATCTAATATTTTTGGGATGAGAATACATGCAGGTTTTATAAATGATTTACAAAATAGACACAAGTACGTGAAACTACATTCTATGGTTGAATTATCGAAATCGAATATGCCCCTTTTTATTAAGTCTGGTAATCTAAGAATTAGGGAACAGACACCCTAATTGACGCGAATCCTAAAGATAGATCTATTGGGCCTAACAAACCCCATCCAAAGTACCGGATGCTTTAGTACTTCGAAATTTATATCATATCCGAAGGGTGTCCCGGAATGATGGGGATATTCTTATATATGCATCTTGTTATTGTCGGTTACCAGGTGTTCACCATATGAATGATTTTTATCTCTATGTATGGGATGTGTATTGAAATATGAAATCTTGTGGTCTATTGTTACGATTTGATATATATAGGTTAAACCTATAACTCACCAACATTTTTGTTGACGTTTTAAGCATGTTTATTCTCAGGTGATTATTAAGAGCTTCCGCTGTCGCATACTTAAATAAGGACAAGATTTGGAGTCCATGCTTGTATGATATTGTGTAAAAACTGCATTCAAGAAACTTATTTTGTTGTAACATATTTGTATTGTAAACCATTATGTAATGGTCGTGTGTAAACAGGATATTTTAGATTATCATTATTTGATAATCTACGTAAAGCTTTTTAAACCTTTATTGATGAAATAAAGGTTATGGTTTGTTTAAAAATGAATGCAGTCTTTGAAAAACGTCTCATATAGAGGTCAAAACCTCGCAACGAAATCAATTAATATGGAACGTTTTTAATCAATAAGAACGGGACATTTCAGTTGGTATCCGAGCGTTGGTCTTAGAGAACCAGAAAATTTACATTAGTGTGTCTTATCGAGTTTGTTAGGATGCATTAGTGAGTCTGGACTTCGACCGTGTTTTCTTTAAAAATTATTGCTTAACATTTTTGTTGGAAACTATATATTTTTAACATATGAATATTATGTGATATATTAATCTCTTAACGTGTTTGATATTATGTGATAGATGTCTACCTCTAGAACAAGTCCCATTGACTCACCTAATAATAATGAAGAGTCAAATGTAAATTGGAATGATTTGTGGACTGATTCACAAGTTCCCGAAGAGGAACCGGAAGAAGAGTCGGAACCGGAAGAAGAATCGGAACCGGAAGAAGAATCGGAACCGGATGAAGAAATAGAACCGGTGGGGGAAATAATAAAACGGTTAAGTAAAAGAAAATCCTCAACCAACCGACCAAAGTTAATTATGGTCAATGGTGTTTCCGCCAAGGAAGCAAAATATTGGGAGGATTACCAATTCTCCGATGAATCGGATTTCGACGAGAATTCCGATGATGTTATAGAAATTACCCCAACTGAATTTAAAAAGGAAAAAGAAAATAATAAGGGAAAGGGCATAAAAATAGAGAAATCTAATTCCAACCCCGATGAACTTTATATGTATCGTCAACCCCCGAAGTCCTTAAGTTGTAACAATGACCCGGGAACCTCTAAACCACCAGGTTTTTCTAAACCAATGTGGACAACGACGGCTCGTATTAGGGGAACATCATATATCCCTAGAAACTTGGCAAAACGAACCAAAACCGAAGAAGAAGAAACGAGCGAGTCGGAATAAGATAGTTGTATTCGTGTGGTGTAATATATGGAATATAGTGTTCTTATGCTTTATGATATATGTAAAAATTGCTTGTATTAATAAGTATTTTTTTTATGAATCTAACTCTTGTCTATTTTACAGTTTAAAAACACAAAATGGATAGACAACCCAATATTTTAAGAGACCTACCCGGAGACATGATTGATGAAATCTTGTCTAGAGTCGGCCAGAATTCTTCGGCACAACTATTTAAGGCGAGATCAGTTTGTAAGACATTCGAAGAACGTTCCAAGAATGTCTTGGTTTATAAGAGACTTTCGTTTGAAAGATGGGGGATATCACATTGGGAAACCCATAAGTTACGATGTGTTTACTTTGACGCATATGTTGCGGGGAACCCAAATGCTATTTTACGCAACGGGTTAAGAAATTATTTTGACTCAATATATCCGAATATTGGACTTCGTGATTTAGAAAAAGCGGCTAACATGCAACATAAAGAAGCATGTTATGCTTACGGATTAGTAATGTTCGCTTCTCACCAAAGTGAGAACAAGAACATCGGGCTACAACTATTAAACAAAACGTTTCCACAAGTGACGGAGTCGGTAATTGGGGTAAGAAATGAGGTTTTTAGATTATTACGGGACTGTTGGACATTACGTAACCCTCGTCCCTTTGATGACGTTACAACACGCTGTCTTATCAACGGCCATAACGGTTATGTTGCACAAGACCAAGGATGGGAAGTAGTCCTAGTAAAACCAGAATGCATGACTTGTTTCTGGACGTATGAATTACGTGTCTTTTTTGCCTTTGCCGAACGACTTGTGTACTAGCTAGAATTGTCTTCACAACTATCTTGTATCAAAGTTATTGTGTGCTATATTTCATGCTTTATGTAAAATAAGCGGTATTGTAAGTTTGTAAAATATTGTATACAAGTTTGAACGCGAAATATTATTACAATCAGTTTTTCATATAGAATTGTAGTAGTTGAATTGTATATTAGCTACTAAGTATGAACTTAACGGGTAGGTACTACCCGAATTTAAACTTATAAAACGCTAATATGAAGAAAAAGCTTTTATAAATGAGTTCATATTATGCTACGAAATACTATTAACTACTCTTAATATTCTGTATGATTAACTTGTTCCATTTAACTATTTTGAAGGAAATGGCACCGACTACTCGACACACTGTGAATATGAATGAAGAGGAATTCCGTACTTTTCTAGCTTCAAACATAGCCGCAGTACAGGCTGCGCTACATACCAACAATAACCTTGGATCTCGCAGTACAGGAAATCGTGTAGGATGCACCTACAAAGAATTCACTGCCTGCAAACCTTTGGAATTTGATGGAACCGAAGGACCGATCGGATTGAAACGGTGGACCGAGAAGGTTGAATCGGTGTTTGCCATAAGTAAGTGTACTGAAGAGGACAAAGTGAAGTACGCTACGCATACCTTCACAGGTTCTGCGTTAACATGGTGGAATACCTATCTAGAGCAAGTGGGACAAGATGATGCGTACGCACTACCGTGGTCAGCATTCAAGCACTTGATGAACGAGAAGTACCGTCCCAGAACCGAGGTCAATAAGCTCAAGACAGAACTTAGAGGGTTACGAACCCAAGGATTTGATATTACCACGTACGAAAGACGATTCACAGAATTGTTCCTATTGTGTCCGGGAGCATTCGAAGATGAGGAAGAGAAGATCGACGCGTTTGTGAAAGGATTACCGGAAAGAATCCAAGAAGATATAAGTTCACACGAGCCCGCCTCCATACAACAGGCATGTAGAATGGCTCACAAACTAGTGAACCAGATTGAAGAAAGAATTAAAGAACAAACTGCTGAAGAGGCCAATGTGAAGCAAGTCAAAAGAAAGTGGGAGGAAAACGGTGATAAGAATCACCAATACAACAACAACAGCAATTACAACAATAATCGCAACAATTATCCCAACAATCGCAACATCAATCGCAACTACAACAAACGGCCCAACAACAACAACAACAACAACAACAGCAACTACAACAATCATCCCAACAACAATAATAACCGCAACAACAACAACAATCAGAAGCAACTATGCCAAAGGTGTGAAAAGAATCACTCGGGGTTCTGCACCAAATTTTGCAACAAGTGTAAACGAAATGGTCATAGCGCGGCGAAGTGTGAGGTCTACGGACCAGGGGTTAATAGAACGAAAGGAACAAATGGTGTCGGAACGAGTAATGGCGGAGCAAGTAGTGTCGGAGCAAGTTATGCCAATGTAGTTTGTTATAAATGTGGAAAACCAGGCCACATTATTAGAAATTGCCCGAACCAGGAGAACACGAATGGACAAGGCCGTGGAAGAGTTTTCAATATTAATGCGGTAGAGGCACAGGAAGACCCGGAGCTTGTTACGGGTACGTTTCTTATTGACAATAAATCTGCTTACGTTTTATTTGATTCGGGTGCGGATAGAAGCTATATGAGTAGAGATTTTTGTGCTAAATTAAGTTGTCCATTGACGCCTTTGGATAGTAAATTTTTACTCTAATTAGCAAATGGTAAATTAATTTCAACAGATAATATATGTCGGAATCGAGAAATTAAACTGGTTAGCGAAACATTTAGGATTGATTTGATACCAGTAGAGTTAGGGAGTTTTGATGTGATAATCGGTATGGACTGGTTGAAAGAAGTGAAAGCGGAGATCATTTGTTACAAAAATGCAATTCGCATTATACGAGAAAAAGGAAAACCCTTAATGGTGTACGGAGAAAAGGGCAACACGAAGCTACATCTTATTAGTAATTTGAAGGCACAAAAACTAATAAGAAAAGGTTGCTATGCTGTTCTAGCACACGTCGAGAAAGTACAAACTGAAGAAAAGAGCATCAATGATGTTCCCATTGCAAAAGAATTTCCCGATGTATTTCCGAAAGAATTACCGGGATTACCCCCACATCGATCCGTTGAATTTCAAATAGATCTTGTACCAGGAGCTGCACCAATAGCTCGTGCTCCTTACAGACTCGCACCCAGCGAGATGAAAGAACTGCAAAGCCAATTACAAGAACTTTTAGAGCGTGGTTTCATTCGACCAAGCACATCACCGTGGGGAGCTCCTGTTTTGTTTGTCAAGAAGAAAGATGGTACATTCAGGTTGTGTATCGACTACCGAGAGTTGAACAAACTTACCATCAAGAACCGCTACCCACTACCGAGAATCGATGACTTATTTGATCAACTACAAGGCTCGTCTGTTTATTCAAAGATTGACTTACGTTCCGGGTATCATCAAATGCGGGTGAAAGAAGATGATATTCCAAAGACTGCTTTCAGAACACGTTACGGTCATTACGAGTTTATGGTCATGCCGTTTGGTTTAACTAATGCACCAGCTGTGTTCATGGACCTTATGAACAGAGTGTGTGGACCATACCTTGACAAGTTTGTCATTGTTTTCATTGATGACATACTTATTTACTCAAAGAATGACCAAGAACACGGTGAACATTTGAGAAAGGTGTTAGAAGTATTGAGGAAGGAAGAATTGTACGCTAAGTTTTCAAAGTGTGCATTTTGGTTGGAAGAAGTTCAATTCCTCGGTCACATAGTGAACAAAGAAGGTATTAAGGTGGATCCGGCAAAGATAGAAACTGTTGAAAAGTGGGAAACCCCGAAAACTCCGAAACACATACGCCAGTTTTTAGGACTAGCTGGTTACTACAGAAGGTTCATCCAAGACTTTTCCAGAATAGCAAAACCCTTGACTGCATTAACGCATAAAGGGAAGAAATTTGAATGGAATGATGAACAAGAGAAAGCGTTTCAGTTATTGAAGAAAAAGCTAACTACGGCACCTATATTGTCATTGCCTGAAGGGAATGATGATTTTGTGATTTATTGTGACGCATCAAAGCAAGGTCTCGGTTGTGTATTAATGCAACGAACGAAGGTGATTGCTTATGCGTCTAGACAATTGAAGATTCACGAACAAAATTATACGACGCATGATTTGGAATTAGGCGCGGTTGTTTTTGCATTAAAGACTTGGAGGCACTACTTATATGGGGTCAAAAGTATTATATATACCGACCACAAAAGTCTTCAACACATATTTAATCAGAAACAACTGAATATGAGGCAGCGTAGGTGGATTAAATTATTGAATGATTACGATTTTGAGATTCGTTACCACCCGGGGAAGGCAAATGTGGTAGCCGATGCCTTGAGCAGGAAGGATAGAGAACCCATTCGAGTAAAATCTATTAATATAATGATTCATAATAACATTACTACTCAAATAAAGGAGGCGCAACAAGGAGTTTTAAAAGAGGGAAATTTAAAGGATGAAATACCCAAAGGATCGGAGAAGCATCTTAATATTCGGGAAGACGGAACCCGGTATAGGGCTGAAAGGATTTGGGTACCAAAATTTGGAGATATGAGAGAAATGGTACTTAGAGAAGCTCATAAAACCAGATACTCAATACATCCTGGAACGGGGAAGATGTACAAGGATCTCAAGAAACATTTTTGGTGGCCGGGTATGAAAGACGATGTTGCTAAATACGTAGGAGAATGTTTGACGTGTTCTAAGGTCAAAGCTGAGCATCAGAAACCATCAGGTCTACTTCAACAACCCGAAATCCCGGAATGGAAATCGGAAAACATTACCATGGATTTCATCACTAAATTGCCAAGGACTGCAAGTGGTTTTGATACTATTTGGGTAATAGTTGATCGTCTCACCAAATCAGCACACTTCCTACCAATAAGAGAAGATGACAAGATGGAGAAGTTAGCACGACTGTATTTGAAGGAAGTCATCTCCAGACATGGAATACCAATCTCTATTATCTCTGATAGGGATGGTAGATTTATTTCAAGATTCTGGCAGACATTACAGCAAGCATTAGGAACTCGTCTAGACATGAGTACTGCCTATCATCCACAAACTGATGGGCAAAGCGAAAGGACGATACAAACGCTTGAAGACATGCTACGAGCATGTGTTATTGATTTCGGAAACAGTTGGGATCGACATCTACCGTTAGCAGAATTTTCCTACAACAACAGCTACCATTCAAGCATTGAGATGGCGCCGTTTGAAGCACTTTATGGTAGAAAGTGCAGGTCTCCGATTTGTTGGAGTGAGGTGGGGGATAGACAGATTACGGGTCCGGAGATTATACAAGAAACTACCGAGAAGATCATCCAAATTCAACAACGGTTGAAAACCGCCCAAAGTCGACAAAAGAGCTACGCTGACATTAAAAGAAAAGATATAGAATTTGAAATTGGAGAGATGGTCATGCTTAAAGTTTCACCTTGGAAAGGCGTTGTTCGATTTGGTAAACGAGGGAAATTAAATCCAAGGTATATTGGACCATTCAAGATTATTGATCGTGTCGGACCAGTAGCTTACCGACTTGAGTTACCTCAACAACTCGCGGCTGTACATAACACTTTCCACGTCTCGAATTTGAAGAAATGTTTTGCTAAAGAAGATCTCACTATTCCGTTAGATGAAATCCAAATCAACGAAAAACTCCAATTCATCGAAGAACCCGTCGAAATAATGGATCGTGAGGTTAAAAGACTTAAGCAAAACAAGATACCAATTGTTAAGGTTCGATGGAATGCTCGTAGAGGACCCGAGTTCACCTGGGAGCGTGAAGATCAGATGAAGAAGAAATACCCGCATCTATTTCCAGAAGATTCGTCAACACCTTCAACAGCTTAAAATTTCGGGACGAAATTTATTTAACGGGTAGGTACTGTAGTGACCCGAACTTTTCCATGTTTATATATATTAATTGAGATTGATGTTTACATGATTAAATGTTTCCAACATGTTAAGCAATCAAACTTGTTAAGACTTGATTAATTGAAATAGGTTTCATATAGACAATTGACCACCCAAGTTGACCGGTGATTCACGAACGTTAAAACTTGTAAAAAAACTATATGATGACATATATATGGTTATATATATAGTTAACATGATATTATGATAAGTAAACATATCATTAATTATATTAACAATGAACTACATATGTAAAAACAAGACTACTAACTTAATGATTTTGAAACGAGACATATATGTAACGTTTATCGTTGTAACGACATTTAATGTATATATATCATATTAAGAGATATTCGTACATCATAATATCATGATAATATAATAATTTAAAATCTCTTTTGATATTATAAACATTGGGTTAACAACATTTAACAAGATCGTTAACCTAAAGGTTTCAAAACAACACTTACATGTAACGACTAACGATGACTTAACGACTCAGTTAAAATGTATATACATGTAGTGTTTTAATATGTATTTATACACTTTTGAAAGACTTCAATACACTTAACAAAATACTTCTACTTAACAAAAATGCTTACAATTACATTCTCGTTCAGTTTCATCAACAATTCTACTCGTATGCACCCGTATTCGTACTCGTACAATACACAGCTTTTAGATGTATGTACTATTGGTATATACACTCCAATGATCAGCTCTTAGCAGCCCATGTGAGTCACCTAACACATGTGGGAACCATCATTTGGCAACTAGCATGAAATATCTCATAAGATTACAAAAATATGAGTAATCATTCATGACTTATTTACATGAAAACAAAATTACATATCCTTTATATCTAATCCATACACCAATGACCAAAAACACCTACAAACACTTTCATTCTTCAATTTTCTTCATCTAATTGAACTCTCTCAAGTTCTATCTTCAAGTTCTAAGTGTTCTTCATAAATTCCAAAAGTTCTAGTTTCATAAAATCAAGAATACTTTCAAGTTTGCTAGCTCACTTCCAATCTTGTAAGGTGATCATCCAACCTCAAGAAATCTTTGTTTCTTACAGTAGGTTATCATTCTAATACAAGGTAATAATCATATTCAAACTTTGGTTCAATTTCTATAACTATAACAATCTTATTTCAAGTGATGATCTTACTTGAACTTGTTTTCGTGTCATGATTTTGCTTCAAGAACTTTGAGCCATCCAAGGATCCATTGAAGCTAGATCTATTTTTCTCTTTTCCAGTAGGTTCATCCAAGGAACTTAAGGTAGTAATGATGTTCATAACATCATTCGATTCATACATATAAAGCTATCTTATTCGAAGGTTTAAACTTGTAATCACTAGAACATAGTTTAGTTAATTCTAAACTTGTTCGCAAACAAAAGTTAATCCTTCTAACTTGACTTTTAAAATCAACTAAACACATGTTCTATATCTATATGATATGCTAACTTAATGATTTAAAATCTGGAAACACGAAAAACACCGTAAAACCGGATTTACGCCGTCGTAGTAACACCGCGGGCTGTTTTGGGTTAGTTAATTAAAAACTATGATAAACTTTGATTTAAAAGTTTTTATTCTGAGAAAATGATTTTTATTATGAACATGAAACTATATCCAAAAATTATGGTTAAACTCAAAGTGGAAGTATGTTTTCTAAAATGGTCATCTAGACGTCGTTCTTTCGACTGAAATGACTACCTTTACAAAAACGACTTGTAACTTATTTTTCCGACTATAAACCTATACTTTTTTTGTTTAGATTCATAAAATAGAGTTCAATATGAAACCATAGCAATTTGATTCACTCAAAACGGATTTAAAATGAAGAAGTTATGGGTAAAACAAGATTGGATAATTTTTCTCATTTTAGCAACGTGAAAATTGGTAACAAATCTATTCCAACCATAACTTAATCAACTTGTATTATATATTATGTAATCTTGAGATACTATAGACACGTATACAATGTTTCGACCTATCATGTCGACACATCTATATATATTTCGGAACAACCATAGACACTCTATATGTGAATGTTGGAGTTAGCTATACAGGGTTGAGGTTGATTCCAAAATATATATAGTTTGAGTTGTGATCAATACTGAGATAGGTATACACTGGGTCGTGGATTGATTCAAGATAATATTTATCGATTTATTTCTGTACATCTAACTGTGGACAACTAGTTGTAGGTTACTAACGAGGACAGCTGACTTAATAAACTTAAAACATCAAAATATATTAAAAGTGTTGTAAATATATTTTGAACATACTTTGATATATATGTATATATTGTTATAGGTTCGTGAATCAACCAGTGGCCAAGTCTTACTTCCCGACGAAGTAAAAATCTGTGAAAGTGAGTTATAGTCCCACTTTTAAAATCTAATATTTTTGGGATGAGAATACATGCAGGTTTTATAAATGATTTACAAAATAGACACAAGTACGTGAAACTACATTCTATGGTTGAATTATCGAAATCGAATATGCCCCTTTTTATTAAGTCTGGTAATCTAAGAATTAGGGAACAGACACCCTAATTGACGCGAATCCTAAAGATAGATCTATTGGGCCTAACAAACCCCATCCAAAGTACCGGATGCTTTAGTACTTCGAAATTTATATCATATCCGAAGGGTGTCCCGGAATGATGGGGATATTCTTATATATGCATCTTGTTATTGTCGGTTACCAGGTGTTCACCATATGAATGATTTTTATCTCTATGTATGGGATGTGTATTGAAATATGAAATCTTGTGGTCTATTGTTACGATTTGATATATATAGGTTAAACCTATAACTCACCAACATTTTTGTTGACGTTTTAAGCATGTTTATTCTCAGGTGATTATTAAGAGCTTCCGCTGTCGCATACTTAAATAAGGACAAGATTTGGAGTCCATGCTTGTATGATATTGTGTAAAAACTGCATTCAAGAAACTTATTTTGTTGTAACATATTTGTATTGTAAACCATTATGTAATGGTCGTGTGTAAACAGGATATTTTAGATTATCATTATTTGATAATCTACGTAAAGCTTTTTAAACCTTTATTGATGAAATAAAGGTTATGGTTTGTTTAAAAATGAATGCAGTCTTTGAAAAACGTCTCATATAGAGGTCAAAACCTCGCAACGAAATCAATTAATATGGAACGTTTTTAATCAATAAGAACGGGACATTTCATCTTACTACACCGTACCAAGTGTAGTCACCGAAACGAAGTACTGTGCAACCGTTGAATACTGGTCGTCCAGTCCGCTTGGGGTTGTCAGGCCCGATAGATCTATCAACAGGATTCGCGTTTACAATACCTCATGTAAATAATAGTTACCAAGTTACAGGGAAGTATGCCAGTGGTACAACTCAACGTAGAATATATATTTTTAATCACTTGTGTCCATAACGTAAATCATAAAATGCATGTATTCTCATCCCGAAATATTTAGAGTTTAAAAGTGGGACTATATACTCACTTTTGCCTTGAAGGTATTTATCACGACTTGGTCTCCGATAGATATCACGAACCTAACCATATATATAATATATCAACATATTTTATTTTTAAGTAATTGTTATATATATATATATATATATATATATATATATATATATATATATATATATATATATATATATACTTTTAATACTTTTAATATTTTCTTAGTCCGTAGTTAGCAGTCCGATGTTAGTGGTCCACAATTAGTTGCTTAAATAAAATAAATAAAGACCTCATCGTATTCGTATTGATCAGAATTAATCTCGACCCATGGTACCATGTTGTCAAGTGACGTGTTGCGTACATAAAGTACCGTGTTGTCAAATGACGTGTTGCGTACAATCATGATGTCTTATGATTAATCTTCTCGTGTTGTTTACGGGTGGTCCTGAAATATATAAAATCAAATCATAAGTAAATATATATGAAATATCATATTAATTAGAAATATATGATTAATTTAATTTTTCTCCAAATATTTTCGTAGCTAAACTAGCTTCGGATACCCGATCTTGTTTTAGTCGTAGTTTCTTCATTACAACTCCGTTTTTGTTGGTTCAACTTGCCACTTTTTTGGATCGAGTCAAATTTTAAGAATATGAACTGAAAATACCTTAGGTTGTATTCGAAATCACAGGTTATAGGTCTAACTTTGGTGAAACTTATGAAAGTGATCATTTTCCATCATAAAAACAACATTTAATGATCATTTTTCTAAAAATACTTACACTTTGAGTTAAACCATTAAATTTTTATGTGTTAACATATTCATAAGAAATATCATTTTTCCAGAACATGAACTTCCAATTCAAAGCTTAAGATGGTTTTTAATTATCCAACCCAAAACAGCCCCCGGTTGCACTCCGACGACGTAGATTCAGTTTTTAAGATGTTCTTTGTAAAACCAAGTTATATCTTGTTAAGTTAGCATATCATTATGATATATTACAGGTCTTGAAGTGTTTTAAAAGTTAAGTTAGAAGGATCTATTTAGTTTGCAAATAAGTTTGAAATCATTCAAACTATGTTCTTGTTGTTAAAATTTTACAACACAAAATAAGATAGCTATATAAATATGAATCGAATAAGGTTATGAACAAGGTTACTACCTCAAGTTACTTGGACAAAGTTACTGTAAAAAGATGAGAAAAATCTTAGAACCAAAAGAGTGGTGGAGTTGGATCAAAAGGTTGGAAGTAAACTTGTATTTTTAGAAGGATTATTTAAGTTTTCTTGTAAGGAATTTATTATGATGATTAAGGCTTGTTTTTGAAGCTAGATCTTCATGGTTATTTGCTGAGATTGTTAAGAACACTTAAGGTTCCTAAGAGTGTGTTTTTGGTTAGAGAAAATGTGTAGTAAAAATGAAATTGGAATGGAGTATAAATGGTGGTGAAAAGATGTATAAATTTGTAATATTGTGCAAAAGTCTTGTAATATGCCAAATTGATTAATCATGCATGCTAAGATCCAAAATTGACTGACTCATGGCTGCTAATAAAGTGATTGTGATGTGTATATACTAATAGTAAATACGTATAGGAGCTGGGTATGATACGAGTACATATACTCTAGGTATACATGTAGAAATTTTGAGGAAACGGAACGAGAATTCAAATATAGCTATCTTTTGTAAATATACTTATATTGTTTTATGTATATAAGCCCTTTAAAAGTGATTAAATACATATTTATACGATACTTGTATAAGTATTATAGGTTAAAGGTATATATGTCAAATATTGTTACGTATAGTTATCATTTTGAAAACTTAAGTTAGTAGTCTCAAAGTATACTTATAACTTATTGTTATTAGTACACAATAAGATGTTAAACCATTCTTAGATCATGTTAAATATATATAAATACATATATATACACAAACGTATAATTATCGTTTGTTATATAGTTCGTGATATCATCGGTCAAATTGGACGGTCAAACGTTGTGTAAAACTTTTTTTAAAAACATAAATCTCAACAATTTAGATTACTTATCATGTTGGTAAGGTTTAATTTATGTAAATATTAATCTCATAGGTATAAAATGATCGGAAAAATCCGGGTCGTTACAGTACCTACCCGTTAAATAAATTTCGTCCTGAAATTTTAAAGTTGTACCTATTTTGCGTTCTCGGGAAACAAATGTGGGTACTTTTGTTTCATCTGATCCTCTCGTTCCCAAGTAAACTCGGGACCTCTTCGAGCATTCCAACGAACCTTAACTATTGGTATGTTGCTCTGCTTGAGCCGTTTAACTTCACGGTCCATGATTTCGACTGGTTCTTCTATGAATTGTAGTTTCTCATCGACTTGGATTTCTTCAAGAGGAATGGTGAGATCTTCCTTTGCAAGACATTTCTTGAGGTTTGAGATGTGAAATGAATTATGTACTCCGGTGAGTTGTTGCGGTAACTCGAGTCGATAAGCTACCGGTCCAATGCGTTCGATGATCTTAAACGGGCCTACATACCTTGGGTTCAGTTTACCCCTTTTACCGAAACGTATTACACCTTTCCAAGGTGACACCTTTAACATAACCATGTCACCTATCTGAAACTCTAATGGTTTCCTTTAAACATCGGCATAGCTCTTTTGGCGACTACGGGCTGTTTTCAATCTCTCCTTGATTTGTACTATCTTCTCAGTTGTTTCGTGTATGATCTCGGGACCAGTTAATTGTCGATCTCCTACTTCATTCCAACAGATAGGGGATCTACACTTCCTTCCATACAGTGCTTCGAATGGTGCAGCTTTAATGCTCGCATGATAACTGTTATTATACGAGAATTCTGCTAATGGTAGATATTTATCCCATCCGTTTCCAAAATCGATCACACATGCCCTGAGCATGTCTTCAAGAGTCTGATTTGTTCTTTCACTCTGCCCGTCAGTTTGTGGATGATATGCGGTGCTCATATCCAAACGAGTTCCCAGGGCCTCCTGTAGTGATTGCCAAAACTTTGATGTAAATCTACTATCACGATCGGATATAATGGAAATAGGTATTCCATGCCTTGAAACAATTTCCTTTATGTATAATCGTAATAGTTTCTCCATTCTATCCGTTTCCTTTATAGGCAAGAAATGTGCAGATTTGGTGAGACGATCAACTATTACCCAAATGGTGTCATAACCCCAGGCAGTCTTAGGTAACTTTGTGATGAAATCCATGGTAACATCGTCCCATTTCCATTCTGGGATTTCTGGTTGTTGAAGTAACCCTGACGGCTTCTGGTTTTCTGCTTTGACTTTGGAACAAGTTAAACATTCCCCAACATATGTTGCAACATCTGTCTTTAAATTAGGCCACCAATAATGCGTCTTAAGATCTTGATACATCTTTCCAACTCCAGGATGTATCGAGTATCTTGTCTTATGTGCCTCATTCAATATCAACTTTCTTAATCCACCCAACTTCGGTACCCAAATACGGTTTGCAAAATATCGAATTCCGTCTTCCCGTATAAAGAGTTGCTTCTCATACTTCTTCATTATTTCATTTCCTATGTTTTCTTTAGTAAGAGCTTCTCGTTGAGCCTCTTTGATTTTTGAGTTGAGATTCATGCGAATTTTTATGTTCATCGCTCGTACTCGAATTGGTTCCCGTTCCTTTCTGCTTAGAGCGTCGGCCACTACATACGCTTTCCCGGGATGATAGCGAATCTCACAATCATAGTCGTTTATCAGCTCGACCCACCTACGTTGCCTCATATTCAGCTGTTTCTGATCGAAGATATGTTGAAGGCTTTTATGATCGGTAAACACAGTGCATTTAACCCCATATAAGTAGTGTCTCCATATCTTCAATGCAAACACTACTACTCCCAGTTCTAGATCATGTGTCGTGTAATTCCGCTCGTGAATCTTCAATTGACGAGATGCGTATGCAATAACTTTCTTTCGTTGCATAAGGACGCAACCAAAACCTTGTCGCGAAGCGTCACAATATATCTCAAAATCATCGTTCCCTTCAGGTAACGATAAAATAGGTGCCGTAGTCAACTTCTTCTTCAGTAATTGAAATGCACTCTCCTGCTCAGAGGTCCATTCGTACTTCTTCCCTTTTTATGTTAACGCTGTTAATGGTTTAGCTATTCGGGAAAAATCTTGAATAAACCTTCTATAGTAACCAGCTAAACCCAAAAATTGGCGTATCTGCGTTGGTGTCTTAGGTGTCTCCCATTTTTCAATGGCCTCAATTTTAGCTGGATCAACCTGAATTCCTTTGCTGCTAACAACGTGGCCAAGAAATTGCACTTCTTTCAACCAAAATGCACACATAGAAAATTTGGCGTATAACTGTTCTTTTCTTAATAATTCTAATACCATCCTTAAATGCTGCTCATGCTCTTGCTCACTCTTGGAATAGATTAGAATATCGTCAATGAAAACGATAACAAACTTATCTAAATACGGACTACAAACTCGATTCATGAGGTCCATGAATACAGCTGGCACATTCGTTAATCCAAACGGCATGACCAAAAATTCATAATGACCGTAGCGTGTCCAAAAAGCAGTTTTCGGAATATCTTCTTCTTTGACGCGTAGTTGATGATAGCCCGACCTTAGGTCGATTTTCGAGTAAACACATGATCCTTGCAATTGATCAAATAAGTCATCAATTCTCGGTAGTGGATACCGATTCTTGATAGTTAACTTATTTAATTCACGATAATCTATACACATTCAGAAAGATCCGTCTTTCTTCTTGACAACTAAAATCCGAGCTCCCCACGGTGAAGTGCTCGGTCGAATGAAACCACGGTCCAGTAATTCTTGTAACTGGCTTTGTAACTCTTTCATCTCAGATGGTGCAAGTCTATATGGAGCACGAGCCACTGGTGCAGCTCCTGGTACTAGATCTATTTGAAATTCTACAGATCTAAATGGAGGTAATCCCGGCAACTCTTTCAGAAATACTTCAGGGAAATCTCTTGCCACAGGCACGTCGTTGATGCTCTTCACTTTTTCCTTCATTTTGACTTTATTACCATGTGCTAAGATGGCATAGCACCCTTTCTTTAAGCACTTTTGAGCTTTCAAACAACTAATGAGTTTTAGCTTTGAGTTACCCTTCTCTCCATAAATCATTACTGGCGTTTTATTCTCACGAGGAATGCGAATTGCCTTCTTGGCACACACAACTTCAGCTCCTATTTTGGACATCCAGTCCATGCCGATTATTATATCAAAACTTCCTAATTCTACGGGTATCAAATCAATCTTAAATGTTTCTCCGGCTAAATTTATTTTACAATCACGGCAAATTTTATCGGCTTTAATTAGTTTACCATTAGCTAACTCAATCATGTACTTAGCATCTAGAGGTAATGATGAACAATTCAATTTAGCGTGAAAGTCTCTACACATGTAACTTCTATTGGCACCAGTATCAAATATAATAGATGCGGATAAGTTATTAATGGTAAACGTACCCGTAACAAGCTCCGCGTCTTCACACGCCTCTCTAGCATTAATAACAAATGCTCTTCCACGTGCAGATCCGTTATTCTTCTCTGGATTCGGGCACTGACTCTTATAATGACCCTGTTTCCCACACCCATAACAAGTAACAGTGGCCAAGGCAGTTCTATTTGCATTGGTGGTAGGAGTCTTGGTACCATTTGTATTTGTAGCGGGAACCCTACAATCTTCATCAAGATGACCTTTTCGATTACAATTGTTGCACACCACATTACAATAACCAGAGTGATGTTTGTGGCATCTGTTACATAAAGGATTTCGTCCTTTGTAACCTGAGTTCGAACCGCTACCCGCACCTTGCGTGGTTTCTTGTTTCTTGTTGGATTGTTGATTACCTTCCCACTTTCTTTTGTTTTCTGATGTCTTGATATCGGTGTTCTTATCCAGAATAATCTAGTCCATCAACTCGTTTGCCATGGTGATGGCTTCATGAATAGTCTTGGGTTTCGATGCTGTAACATTTGCCTTGACATTTTTAGGCAAACCATCTTTGTACAGTTCTATCTTCCGTTCTTCTGTTGGTACTAATTCGGGACATAGCAAAGCTAATTCCATGAATCGCTGATTATAGTTGGTGAGTTCAGTACCAACAACTTTCAGGCTTCGTAATTCAGCTTCCAACTTCCTAACCTCGTTCCTTGGACAATATTCGTTAATTAGCATTGTTTTGAATTCTTCCCAGGGAGTATCATAAGCTACATCTCCTCCTACGGCCTTCACATAATTTTTCCACCACGTGAGTGCACTATCTTGTAAGGTGCACGATGCATACTTGGTCATGTCCTTCTCAATACAACCACTGATTTTAAACACAGACTCAATCTTTTCGATCCACCGGGTTAAACCGACCGGTCCTTCTATTCCACTAAATGATGAGGGCTTGCAACTTTGAAAAGTTTTGTAAGTGCATCCCACACGAGGATTTGGGTTAACTGTAGCACCTCTTGCAGCCTCGACCCATAACATTCTGTCGTTCACTCGCTGATTGATGAGTTCCTGGATTTCTTGTTCCATCATTCGGTTCAATCGCGCCATAATCTTCAATAAAAATGGAAAAAAAATAATTATTCACATGGAATATTATAGATGTAGTATGTATTTACAGTACATCGTAGCTTATTAATAATATGAACCAGTTATTATTATAAAAGCCTTTTCTTCTTATTAGCATTTTATAATTATACCTAGGGTAGTACCTACCCGTTAAAGTTCATATTTAATAGCTTAGTACGAAAATAAATTACTATCACCCAAATAACACTCAACCATGGAAAATTATTGCATTTCACACTTCACTATTTTACATATGCTTATCTTACATCAAACATTAAGCAAACCACACTAGTAATATTATACAAAACGTTATATGATCCCATGGTTTAAAACAACAGCGTATCATTTAACCCAAAGCATTTGTGTTCAAAGGAATCGTTTAAAGGTTATCCTGGTTGTCTCCCTGCGTTTTGGCTTAGGGGCTGAAGAACTGGATGCTGGGATAGAACTAATAGGAATAGCGGGAATAGGTGTGGAAGTATCTGGTGGAGTTGGTGCCACAACATCCTCTCTAAACTCGGGATTTGGATTTTCTAATTCAGTAGCCTTTCGTTTCTTTCCTCGTTCAAACTTGTCTTTCGTAATTTCCTGTATTTCTTCCTCCTCAGGATCACCTTCCGGTTCCTCTTCAATTGATTCATCCGGAACTTGTGAGTCTTCCCCAAAGGTGTCGTTTTCATCATCGGATAGGTTAATGACTGGAACACCATCTGAAGATTCTGGTTCGGAGTCGCTGAATGTGATAACAAGTTCTAAGCTAGACATCTATCACATAACAACTAGCATGTTAGTATCACATAATATTTACATATTAACTTTTAACCAACAAGGATAATCAATAGTTTTCTAAATCAAACACGGTCAAAGTCCAAACTCACTAATGCATCCTAACAAACTCGATAAGACACACTAATGCAAATTTTCTGGTTCTCTAAGAACAACGCTCTGATACCACATGTCATAACCTGACCTTAACCATAAGGATGAATACAATAACATATGATTTCATCACGAGGTATTGACCTCTATATGCGACATTTTTCAAAAACTGCATTCGTTTTAACAATACAAACCATAGCTTTTATTACAAATACAAGGTTTAAACAACTTAATAATGATTATCGTTTAGCGATAATCTTAGACTTCAAACTTTACATGTGATAATAACAATACGACTTCCAACATATTTTACATTACAAATCCTCCGATATGCAGTTTTATTTTTGACACAAATATGCATACTCAAGATCTTGCTTAAATTCAACATGTTGCAGCGGAAGCTTTTAGTTATCACCTGAGAATAAACATGCTTAAAACGTCAACATAAAGTTGGTGAGATATAGGTTTAATGCCGGCAGCGTTATAAATATAGACCACAAGATTTCATATATAAACGTTTTAATAAAAATATTCTAAGTTGTTGAGCACTTGATAACCATACTTAACATTTAATCAATGTCGCATATTCCCTTTATTATGAGATCTTACTAAACCGTACCAAGTGTAGTAACCGAAACGAAGTACTGTGCAACCGTTGAATACTGGTCGTCCAGTCCGCTTGGGGTTGTCAGGCCAGATAAATCTATCAACAGGATTCGCGTTTACAATACCTCATGTAAATAATAGTTACCAAGTTACAGGGAAGTATGCCAGTGGTACAACTCAACGTAGAATATATATTTTTAATCACTTGTGTCCATAACATAAATCATAAAATGCATGTATTCTCATCCCGAAATATTTAGAGTTTAAAAGTGGGACTATATACTCACTTTTGCCTTGAAGGTATTTATCACGACTTGGTCTCCGATAGATATCACGAACCTAACCATATATATAATATATCAACATATTTTATTTTTAAGTAATTGTTATATATATATATATATATATATATATATATATATATATATATATATATATATATATATATATATATATATATATATATATATATATATATATACTTTTAATACTTTTAATATTTTCTTAGTCCGCAGTTAGCAGTCCGATGTTAGTGGTTCACAATTAGTTGCTTAAATAAAATAAATAAAGACCCCATCGTATTCGTATTGATCAGAACTAATCTCGACCCATGGTACCATGTTGTCAAGTGACGTGTTGCGTACATAAAGTACCGTGTTGTCAAATGACGTGTTGCGTACAATCATGAGGTCTTATGATTAATCTTCTCGTGTTGTTTACGGGTGGTCCTGAAATATATAAAATCAAATCATAAGTAAATATATATGAAATATCATATTAATTAGAAATATATGATTAATTTAATTTTTCTCCAAATATTTTCGTAGCTAAACTAGCTACGGATACCCGATCTTGTTTTAGTCGTAGTTTCTTCATTACAACTCCGTTTTTGTTGGTTCAACTTGCCACTTCCTTGGATCGAGTCAAATTTTAAGAATATGAACTGAAAATACCTTAGGTTGTATTCGAAATCACAGGTTATAGGTCAAACTTTGGTGAAACTTATGAAAGTGATCATTTTCCATCATAAAAATAACATTTAATGATCATTTTTCTAAAAATACTTACACTTTGAGTTAAACCATGAAATTTTTATGTGTTAACATATTCATAAGAAATATCATTTTTCCAGAACATGAACTTCCAATTCAAAGCTTAAGATGGTTTTTAATTATCCAACCCAAAACAGCCCCCGGTTGCACTCCGACGACGTAGATTCAGTTTTTAAGATGTTCTTTGTAAAACCAAGTTATATCTTGTTAAGTTAGCATATCATTATGATATATTACAGGTCTTGAAGTGTTTTAAAAGTTAAGTTAGAAGGATCTATTTAGTTTGCAAATAAGTTTGAAATCATTCAAACTATGTTCTTGTTGTTAAAATTTTACAACACAAAATAAGATAGCTATATAAATATGAATCGAATAAGGTTATGAACAAGGTTACTACCTCAAGTTACTTGGACAAAGTTACTGTAAAAGATGAGAAAAATCTTAGAACCAAAAGAGTGGTGGAGTTGGATCAAAAGGTTGGAAGTAAACTTGTATTTTTGGAAGGATTATTGAAGTTTTCTTGTAAGGAATTTATTATGATGATTAAGGCTTGTTTTTAAAGCTAGATCTTCATGGTTATTTGCTGAGATTGTGAAGAACACTTAAGGTTCCTAAGAGTGTGTTTTTGGTTAGAGAAAATGTGTAGTAAAAATGAAATTGGAATGGAGTATAAATGGTGGTGAAAAGATGTATAAATTTGTAATATTGTGCAAAAGTCTTGTAATATGCCAAATTGATTAATCATGCATGCTAAGATCCAAAATTGGCTGACTCATGGATGCTAATAAAGTGATTGTGATGTGTATATACTAATAGTAAATATGTATAGGAGCTGGGTATGATACGAGTACATATACTCTAGGTATACATGTAGAAATTTTGAGGAAACGGAACGAGAATTCAAATATAGCTATCTTTTGTAAATATACTTATATTGTTTTATGTATATAAGCCCTTTAAAAGTGATTAAATACATCTTTATACGATACTTGTATAAGTATTATAGGTTAAAGGTATATATGTCAAATATCGTTACGTATAGTTATCATTTTGAAAACTTAAGTTAGTAGTCTCAAAGTATACTTATAACTTATTGTTATTAGTACACAATAAGATGTTAAACCATTCTTAGATCATGTTAAATATATATATAAATACATATATATACACAAACATATAATTATCATTTGTTATATAGTTCGTGATATCATCGGTCAAATTGGACGGTCAAACGTTGTGTAAAACTTTTTTTAAAAACATAAATATCAACAATTTAGATTACTTATCATGTTGGTAAGGTTTAATTTATGTAAATATTAATCTCATAGGTATAAAATGATCGGAAAAATCCGGGTCGTTACAACTCAGCTCTCAGCCGCACGTGTGACAGACTCACTCGCACGGTTTGTCCTGTTTAACAAGTTTATGACACTTTGTTGCAAATGCTTTAATGTTTTATGTTTTATGATTTATGATTATTTTTTCTGACATTTCTGTTGATGTTTCAGTTTGTTAAGATTTTACCAATGGCAGAACAACAAGTCAATGTTCCAGTTGTTAACCTAGAAGCTCAGGGGGAGCAAGGACAGAATCCTCAAGTGAAACCTGTTAATCCACCTACTCAACAAGAGATTATTCCAGAGAAGGGTGAGCTCAACAATCAAGTTGCCCTATATGACACTACTCTCGAGAGGGGTGGTCATTTTAAAGAGATTGTGGCTTTCTTCAGCGATCAAGGATACATACTGCTATTTCTACTCCATGCACGACTTACTACAACCACAACCACCAAAGGGAATTCTAGAGAAATGCGGTACTTGATGTGTCTGAAGCTGAGACTAAGCTGGTCAGTACTGTTCAAGGGCATGAGATCGTTGTTTCTAAGACTGTGATAAGGAGGATTTTAAGTTTTAATGATGAGAACTGCTCCCACATGACAATCAATCGAGAAAGAATCCACGGATGCTTCAAGAGATGTGCATATTCTAGTTATATTTCTGGTAAATCTGAACTGATGAAGACTCTTCTGCCTCCATAGTTTAGATATCTTGCTCATGTGATAATGCACTGCTTGAGTGGACGTAAAGCTGGTTTTGATAAGCTGAATGAAAAAGTTCAGAGCATGTTTGTGGCACTTGTCCTAAGGGCTCCGTATGATTTCTCAGGATTCGTCTTCTATTACTTCAAAGCAAATCTTTTCAGTTCTACATAGAGATATCTTATCTACGCCCATTTTCTTCAATTGATTATCAATGACACTGCACCAAATCTACCAAAACTTAAAGAGGATATTATTCACCTAAAACCAATGAATCCGATAACTTTTCGGAGAATGGAGGAAACAAGAAACGAGGATTTGAAACCTGATTTTAAGAGAAAGCTTGTTTGTCATCTGATTAAGGAGAATTATAGATGTCCAGCTGGTAATGCTTAGAGAAATGATGATTTCAACTCTAACTACCAAGTTACTAATGAGGAGGAAGGTGGAGATGATAATCAAAGAGCAACTGGTGAAGCTCAAGGAGGAAATGATGATAATGTTGATGTTAATGAAAGTGATGATGATGACGCAACAGAGGAAGATGTTAGTTTAATTCAAAGAAATAGGAAAGGGAAAGAAGCAATGACTTTTGAACAACCCAAGAAGAAGGATAGGAGAACCAAACACAATTTTGACTCATCTCAGAGGTCATCTCAGGGAGGTTCTAGACAACAAGCTCGATAACAACCTTCTGGTTTCATGAAGGATGCTAGAGCCGCTGTTACCTCACCGAGACCTGCCATCACAACACCTCAGGTCATGTCATCAGAATTCAAGACACAGCAAAATCTTCTGTTGTCGTTGATCACTAAGATTACTAATATCGAGAATCAAGCCATCGAAGAGAAGAAAGTTAGTAAAGCAAAGATTGAGTCGTTAGTGGAAGATAACAAAAGGTTATGGAATCGTATGAATCGTCAGAAGGGAAAGACTGAGAATTTAAAGAAAAAGATTGTGGCTATTAAGAGTGAAAACAGGTTGAAGTTGAAGGATATGAGCTATAAGATCAAACAAATTACCTCTGGTAAGACTAAGTTGATAACGGATGGAGGTGAATATTCCTCTGATTTAGGAGGTGATGAGGAAAAAGATGATGAAGAAGATGTTGGCACTGGAGGACCCTCTTTTGAAATTCCGTTAGTGATACCTATTCGAAGCTTTAATGAATATGGTGAGGTCTTTACTTCTGAATATTATATAATTATTCAAATGTTTTTAATGATGCAGAAAAGGGGGAAGTTCCACCAAGTGATTTCCCAGTGAAACAGCTTGCTGCTCTGGCATACGTCAGTGAAAATGATACAGAGGATGCAGACACAGTTGAAGCTGAAGTCAAGGCTCCACACGAAGATCCAGCTGCTAATGTCCCTCCCGAATCAATCCAAAATATTGACTTAAGTTATTTTGATAATTTGTTTGCGGATGAAAAGAGTGAAGATTCTGTTGGTAAAGATAATGTGAAAGAGGATGTGATTATTGAATCCGAGGATGAATTGATTGCAGAATCTGAGAAGAAGAAGAAGAAGAAGAAGAAGAAGAAGAAGAAGAAGAAGAAGAAGAAGAAGAAGAAGAAGAAGAAGAAGAAGAAGAAGAAGAAGAAGAAGAAGAAGAAGAAGAAGAAGAAGAAGAAGTTGACATTGTAATGCCTTCGCTCGAGCCCTACTCTAATCCGTCACTCAATACTTTAAGTGACTTTTTCAGTTTGAGTAGTGAGGTGAAAACAAAGAGGTTGAATGAATTAGAAAAGGCGAGGAAGGTATACAAGGAGCAAATCAAAGAAGTTGATGTTTTGATGGAAAGGAATAAGAGAATCCGACATGAGAAACTACTCGTTGAGAAAGAAAGAAAAGAGATTGAGCTAAAGAAGAAGAAACTCCGAGTCGAGCAAGCTAAAGCCGAGGTATCGAATGAGATTAATAAGTGGTTCGAACGTAATATGGTTAAAGTTAATAGAAACATTGAAGAAGACGAGATTCATTAGAGTTGGTGGAAACAGAACGTTGTTAATCCTGATCAGATAAATAAGCCAGATCTCGAGCCAAAGTTTGTCGGTTTCTATGAAAAGGGAAAGAGAACCAAGAAGTATACCAAGGGTAAAATTTTGAGATGGGGTTACTTCAAGGAGATCAATTGTTTTGCGATCAAGAGGGAAGGAGGAGTTGATTATATGGCAAGACCAAGTCACTTCAAAATTCTACCTTACTTTGAGATCATGCAACTTGCGAAGCTGAAGATGTTGAACGCTGAGGATAGTGACCTTTCCAGATTGTTTCAGAGAAAACTCAGATATGAGTACAAAACAGAGAAATGGGATATCTTTAAGTCAACAGCTGCCAGGTTCTCCATGCACCCAACAAAGTTAAATTCAAAAGGTGGACCTGTTCGCATTGTTAAGTTCCGTCCAGCTAAGTACATGAAACAATCTCCCTTGATGCCCTTACCCAAGGATATATGCAAAAACTTCAGATGGTGGTTCTATAATGAGTTGTCGGAAGAAGCAGTGATCCTGACTGCAATTGTGAAAGAAGATGGAAGCATATAGTTTGACAATGTGAGGATTCTAGATCCTATGTAGCTGAGGAACTTATCGAGATTTGATGTGGAGACTCTTCACTGCCATCACATTATGTTCAGAGATGAAAAAAAGGAGGAAACTATGAGATATTAACGTGTGATTGATGTCTACCATGCCTACCTCAACAGAGAAAGTGATGCTCAAAGCTCGAACCAAGCTCAAGCCAAGTGAATCCTGTCGGATACTGTGTTGCTAGTTTGTATTTTGTTTTTGATGTTTTTATGTGAAAGAGAGAGAATCTGGATGTGTATTTGATGTTAAACTGATGTTACTTTTGGACTTATATGTATTTCATGGACATTTACTTTATTGCAATCGATGTTCTAGGTCCTAGGGGGAGTTGTGGATGCATTTTCTGTAAGTCCCTAGACATCTATCCTACGTTTGTGATTAGTACTTCAGTTTATGGGCTACCATGATCGCTCGTTATTATCCTATCTGTGTTTATATGTGGTTACAGGTACTGCAAGAACGCGAAAAGGATTTTTGACTATATTAGACTCAGTCAGATGTACGAGTGAAGCCTCACTAGTGTCACACCCCCAAATATGGCCTGAGGTATTTATGACTAATTATATCAAATCACAGTTGTATAAACGAGAACAACTCTATATGAGACGTTTTATTGAGTTTTGCAGCGGAAGATAAATAGATTATATTATATTTAGAGCATTAAATGTCTTTAATTGATATGATATGTAATGAAGACTCCAAGCATAGCAAGCAATCATCATCAAAGCAGCAGATATACAGCGGAAGCAATATTTAAGTACCTGAGAATAAACATGCTTTAAAAACTCAACACGAGGTTGAGTGAGTTCATATGTTTGTCATAAATAATGATTTCAGTAATAGATCACAAGATTTAATAAAAGACGATATATCATGTATATCAAAAGTATGCCATGAGCATATAATATCAAAACTAAACGATTTTACCCTGAGACAATACATATGTAATTGTCGAGATCATTATTATACCACCAATTGACCTGAGGTCAACAGTGCGGGACGTTACTCCCAATAGCGCTATTTAGAAAAATTCCGTTTGCCTCTTCATTATCTAGCAATTAATGATATTACAAAGTAGGGATTTGCATGTTTCATATGAACACAATAACATGTTACATATCAACAAAATAAAAGTACTCATGTTGGTCACCTAATAGTTTGTACGTGTGTCTATCATTTATAAAAATAGTACATGTATTCTCAGCCCAAAAATATAGATAAAAAGGGAACTATGAAAACTCACGATACGATACGATAGGGTGTAGTAAATATGCATAGGAAGGCACTGAACAAGTACAGAGTTGACCTCGGATTCACGAACCTAAATCATTTATATATAGATTAACACGTATAATGGTAATCAAATAATTACATATATTAATTACAATATTTATATATTTAGTGCTGTAGTTTATATAGAAATTGTACTAAATTTTCTATTCTTTATATGTTTATATATGTTTACTTTGTATATAAATAATAAATTGTTAATTTGTTTAATATATAAATTATAGGTAGTATTAATATAAATATATAATATTTATTTGTTATATAAAAATAATACTAATTATGATAAAAATCATGATAATTACAATAATATCATAATGATAATTTTAATAGTAATGATAAAAATAATAATGATAATATTAGTAATGATAATGATAATAATGATAGTTTTTAATAATAATAATAATAATAATGAAAATTTTGATAATGATAATTGAATAACACTAATAATAACTATAAAAATGATAATTTTATTTGATCATGACTTAATTATATTAATCTTACTCATAAACATAATTATACTTATTTTGTTAATAATAATAATAATAATACATATTTTAGTAATAATAATAATATTAATTACACTAATAATGGTAGTAATAATAATTACTTAATAACAACAATAATAAATAATAGTAATAGTAATAATAATAATAATAATAATAATAATAATAATAATAATAATAATAATAATAATAATAATAATAATAATAATAATAATAATAATAATAATAATAATAATAATAATAAGATTACGACCTCACAAGAACAGTCTTTAAAAAGAAAATAGATGCCACCAGCCGGGCTCGAACCCGAGACCTCTCGTTAACCCGACACGCATACAAACCAGCTTAGCTAGCCTGTTTTTCTGATTATATTCAAAATCTATTTATATTTAACCTGATTTAATTTGGTTTCTATTTTCTTCTTCATCCTCAAAAATCCAAATCGACTGGAACTCAATCATAGCTAATTACAATTTTGATTTATGATATGAAATCGAAACATAACAACCTGTTATGAGTGTTTAATCGACAGAAAAGGAACCGAAGCTGCAGACTCACGATGAACTCAAAATATTGATTTTGAATTTAAGACCGTTTTACACTATAATTAAAAAATGAAATAGGTGTTAAATCATTCAAGGAAACTTTTGAAATCATCAATTTAACAGAAAACATAAAAACGATCTCGAATTTTACCAAGAACAATCGTTTGACTTTTTAAAATCTAAACTTTGACTCGAAAATTAGAGATTGATAGAAAGAATTGGAATCTGAAATTTTGAAGATAGTATGAGTGAACGATTCCTAACACAACTGCATTGTGAGTTTTTGATAATTGATTCGTTTTCGAAGCTTTTGAAAATTTGAAACGAGAACGGAGGTCTGAGTTGTTTTCTTGAAAATTTTGGGTTTGATTTTCGAATTTCAGCCGAGGATTGTAGTGTATGATTGATAATTGATGATAGAAGAGTGAACGAATTCATTATAAACACAGCTAATCGATTTATATACAGATGAATGGGTCGACATTCAAGCACACTCAAGAAGAAAAGAGGAAAAAATAAAAAAATAAAAAGGCAGATATGACCTAATTAAAAGCAGATATCACTTTGATAAAAAAATATAAAAGAAATAGCAGATCACTTAATAATATTAAAAAAAACAATTGACCTAAATTAGGTATCTGTCACTTTTTATTTTTAATTAATATTAATATTAATAATTATATTAATAATAATACAAATTAACAACAATTATATTAATAATAATAATCATATAATAATAGTAGTAATTGTATTAATGATGATAATAATAATAATAATAATAATAATAATAATAATAATAATAATAATAATAATAATAATAATAATAATAATAATAATAATAATAATAATAATAATAATATCATTAATAATAATAATAATAATAATAATATCATTAATAATCAATGATATTTTTATAATAATACTTATTTTAATAATAATAATGAATTAATGCTAATAATAGTAATCATAATTTTATTACTAATTATAATATTGATATTAATAATAATAACAATGATACTAGTAATAATAATATTATTACAATTTAAATGTATCACATTTTATTATATTGCAAGTAATAATATAATTAATATTAATAATAATAAAAGTAATAATATAACAACAATATTATCTTGTATAAAATTTTACATTTTTAGTTATAACAATTAATTCGTATTATTTTTCAAGTTTATATATTTATTTAAAATTATTTGTTCGTGAATCATCGGAATTAGTCGAGGTTAAATGAAATTATGTAAAGATTTTGTTTAAATTGTATCAAAAATTTCTGGGTTATCACAGTACCTACCCATTAAAAGAAATTTCATCCTGAAATTTAGTTGTTGCCATCAGTCGGCATTATTTGTAAATAGATGAGGATATTTTCATTTTTATTTGGTCTTCACGTTCCCAGGTATACTCGGGGCCTTGCGTGAATTCCAACAGATAGGATATTGTTTTGTTTCAAGAGCTACAGGTTCTTCTATGAAGTGCATTTTATCATTAATGCGGAGGTTATCTAAGGATTAACAAGAGTGTCATCGATTAGGTTTTCTCAAAAAGGATTGATGATGTTTTATAAATCATTTCAGTAAATTGGATACATAAAATGTGTTATGAATAATATTGAGCTTATTTAAACCTTGAGCGTTTATGCCACCATATTAGGGTAGACAAAACAGAGAGGAGTTCATGAAAATCATAGTCATGAAATTGGATAGAGATCGTCATTGTTTACAACAAGAATATTTTATTAATGAATATGAGTTGAATAATAGAGTTTTATCACTATTGGGTAATATGGATGAAACGATTCGATTACAGGAAGAGTATAAATGAAGCTATCGCAAAAGATTGAAATGAGGAAATTAAATGTTTGCCTTAACTTTTGACGTAGTCACGATTGATTTCCGGAATTTAAGGAATTAAAGGAAATCTATAAGATTTGATTCTCCAGTAATTTAGGAAGTTAGGATTTCTTTGATTAAATGCGGTAAATTGCCTCGATTGTTGTGTCTAGAATTTTGCTATAAATTAGCTTCTTCCGTTTCATTATCTTCACCACTTCCATACTTTCTTTCTCGATTCATACTTCCAAAAGATTCTTCAATATGCTTCATCCAGTTCTAATTCTGGATATAGTCCTGACTTTTATATCTATCGTGCTTCTTTTTCATCTGTCGCTGGAAGAGTCAGTTTACTTCTACTATGCTCTTGGATTTTTTTTTATTTTTTTTTTGTGTTTTTAGTTCTCCCGTGTCTTTATATTGCTATACGCATCGATATACACGGTTTGTAATTTTGGTATCGTTATCGGGCTTTATATTTTCCCTTATATGTCGAAGCTTCATGCTTTTGTAAAGCAAGTAATGGTCCAGAATTCGTAGGTATGATGTTTCGAATGAACATAATGTTCTAAGTAGAAAGGAACATAATATCATGATTTGATTTGTTAAATTACCAGAATTACTGAGAATAGAACTATCAAGAATATATGTTCTTGATATGTTCAGAGATTAAGTAGAATGTAGGAGTCATGTATCATGGCAAATGATGATTATAAAGTCTTTGAATCATCATCTTCCATTAAAAATTTAGCATGACTTACTGTAATATAATCACGTTGGCCTGACGTCATTATATTATACTAACTCATGCTTTAATTCCCAACATGTAACGACCCGCACTTTTTCGATCATTCTATACTTATAAGATTAATATTTACATAAATTAAACCTTGCCAACATGATAAGCAATCCAAATTGTCGAGACTGATATTTCCGAAAAGAGTTTTACACAACGTTTGACCGTCTAGTTTGACCGATGATATCACGAACCATACAATATATGATAATTATACGTTTGTGTATATATATGTATATATACATATTTAACATGATTAAGGAATGTTTTAATACCTCATTTTATATTAATAACAACAAGTTATATGTGTATTTTGAAACTACTAACTTAAGTTTTCAAAACGATAACTATACGTAACGTTATTTGACATAAATACTTAAGACATATAATGTTTATACATATATTGTATAAGTAATGTATTTAATCACTTTTAAGAACTTAAATACATAAAATCATATAAGTGTATTCACAAAAGATAGCTATATTTGAATCCTCATTCCATTTTTCACAAAATTTCTATACGTATACCTAGAGTATTTGTACTCGTATCATACCAAGCTTCTATACGTATTTACTATTGGTATATACACATCAAATCACCACCTAACCAGCCCTTATTCATGCCTTATGTATAAGGTAATTACTTTTGAATCATTACAAGACTAATTACAAAAATACAAACTAGAATTTTGTCATGTTATCCTTAAAGATCACATTTTTAGGAGTATATATGTATCATCATTTTTGATTCATTTTTACTTCAATCTCTTAACTAAAAACACACACTCTTTCTTACTCTCTAGACTCCATAACAATCCAGCAAAGTTCCATAAAGATCTAGCTTCAAAAACCATACTAAAACACCATAAGAAAACCATACAAAAACACTTCAAGAAAACCTTCCAAGAACACCAACTTACTTCCAATCTTTCATCCACTTCCATCACCCTTTTGATTCTAGCTTCTTACTTCTCTTTTACAGCAACTTCATCCAAGGAACTTGAGGTAGAATCTATGTTCATAACCTTATTCTATTCATATATATATAGCTATCTTATTTTGTGGTACAAAAGTTTAACAACAAGAACATAGTTTGAATGTTTTCAAACTTGTTTGCAAACTAAATAGATCCTTCTAACTTAACTTTTAAAATACTTCAAGACCTGTAATATAACTTATGTATATGCTAATTTAACAAGGTAAAACTTGGTTTTTCAAAGTATAAGTATTTTTAGAAAAATGGTCATTAAATGATTTTGTTGTAACAAAAATGTTTAACTTCATATGTTTCACTAATGTTTCACTTATGCCGTATGATTTTGAATACAAACCAAGGTATTTACAGTTCATAGTCTTAAAGAAGAACTTGATCCAAGAAGATGGCAATTTGAATCAACGAAAACGGATTTGTAACGAAGAAACTATGACCGAAACAAAATTGGTTATCCTAGATCATTTCAACTACGGGATCAATTGGAAAAAATGATATAAATCACATATTTCTAAGATAACATGATCTTTTATATATATGTACTTATAATTCAATTTTATATGGTTCAGGATCACCCGTAAACAACACGAGAAGATTAATCATAAGATCCCATGATTGTACGCAACACGTCATTTGACAACACCGGTACTTTATGTACGCAACACGTCATTTGACAACACCGGTACCATGGGTCAAGATTAATCTCGACCAATACATATACGATGGGATTTTATTTATTTTGTTGGGGGTTTTGTTTATTGCGGGTATATTAAACATCTAAAAATGAACCATTAAAATTGAATTACTAACATCGGACTGCTAACTACGGACTAAGGAAATATTCAAAATATTAAAAGTATAACAAGTATATATATATATAACGTTTGTTTTAAAATGAAAACATATTGATATATTATATATGGATAGGGTCGTGATATCAACCGGAAGACCGAGTCAAAATATATATATCATCAAGACAAGAGTGAGTATATAGTCCCACTTTTAAACTCTAAATATTTCGGGATGAGAATACATGTATTTTATGTTTTACGATATGGACACAAGTAACTGAAAAATATGTTCTACGTTGAGTTGTACCACTGGCATACTTCCCTGTAGCTTGGTAACTAATATTTACAGCGGTATTGTAAACGCGAATCCTGTTGATAGATCTATCGGGCCTGACAACCCCAACCGGACTGGACGACCAGTATTCAACGGTTGCACAGTACTTCGTTTTGTGACTACACTTAGTACGGTGTAGTAAGATTTCATATTAAAGGGAATATGCGACGTGAAAATGTTAAGTATGGTTACCAAGTGCTCAACCACTTAGAATATTTTTATTGAAATGTTTATATACGAAATCTTGTGGTCTATATATATATATTGCTGCGCACTAAACCTATATCTCACCAACTTTATGTTGACGTTTTTAAACATGTTTATTCTCAGGTGATAATTAAAGCTTCCGCTGCATTATGTTGAATCTAAGCAGGATCATGCGTACTCATATTTGTGTCAAAAATAAAACTGCATATCCGAGGACGTGTGTTGTAAAATATGCTAGAAATCGTGTTGTTATTATCATTTGTAAAGTTTGTAAGTCGAAGATTATCGTTAAACGATAATCATCTTTTTATTGTCTAAAGCTTGTAACAAAAATAATGGTTTGGTTTGTAATGTATAATATATGCAGTTTTCTTTTTTAAAAATGTCGCATATAGAGGTCAATACCTCGCAATGAAATCATACGTTATCTAACACGTTCTTATGGTTAAGGACGGGTTATGACATGTGGTATCAGAGCGTTGGTCTTAGCGAACCAGGTCTGCATTAGTGTGTCTAACCGAGAAGCCGTTAGGATACATTAGTAAGTCTGGACTTTGACCGGGTCTGATTTAAAAAAAAAAAAAAACCATTGCTTATCACTGTTGGTTAAAATTTATATGTAAATATTATATAAGTACTAATGGGTTAGTTGTTGTGTGATAGATGTCGAGCTCAAAAATTGTTATCACAATCAACGACTCCGAATCAGAATCTTCAGATGGCGTTCCAGTCATTAACCTGTCCGATGACGAAAATGATATCCTTGGGGAAAACTCACAAATTCCGGATGAACCAACTATAGAGAACCCGGAAAGTGAACCCGAGGAGGAAAGTGAACCCGAGGAGGAAAGTGAACCCGAGGAGGAAAGTGAACCCGAGGAAGAAATACAGGAAATTACAAAAGACGAGTTCGAACTAGGAAAGAAACGAAAGGCTAATGAATTAGAAAATCCAAATCCCGAGTTTAATGAGAATGATGTGGCACCAATTCCACTCAACACTACCACCCCTATCCCCGCTATTCCTATTCGTTCTGTCCCGGCATCCAGTTCTTCAGTCCCACAGCCAAAATATAGGCAGACAGTTAGGATAAGCGTTAAGCAAATCTTTGTGTCTAAACGTCCTAGAAAATAGATCAAACGATGCGCTGCTGTGTCAAACCATGGAACCGAATAATGTTTTGTATAATATTAATAGTGTGGTTTGCTTAATGTTCGATGTAAGATAAGCATATGTAAAATATTGAAGTATGAAATGCAATAATTTTCCATGGTTAAGTATTATTTAGATTGTAGTAATTGATTCTGTACTAAGCTATTAAGTATGAACATTAACGGGTAGGTACTACCCTAGATATAATTATAAAACGCTAATAAGAAGAAAAGGCTTTTATAATAATACCTAGTTCATATTATTAATAAGCTATAATGTACTATAAATACACACTACATCTATAATAATCCATGTGAATAATTATTTTCTTTCATTAGGAAATGGCGCGATTGAATCGAATGACGGAACAAGAACTCGAGGAACTCATCAACCAGCGAGTGAACGACAGAATGTTATGGGTTGAGGCTGCAAGAGCTGCTGCAGTTAATCCAAATCCTCGTGTAGGATGCTCCTACAAGACGTTCCAAGCTTGCAAGCCATCATCATTCAGTGGAACGGAAGGACCTATCGGTTTAACCCGATGGATAGAAAAGATGGAGACGGTGTTCAAAATCAGCGGTTGTGATGAAAAAGACATGACCAAGTTTGCATCGTGCACTTTACAAGATAGTGCACTCACATGGTGGAAGAATTATGTGAAGGCGGTAGGAGGAGATGTAGCTTATGATACTCCATGGGAAGAATTCAAAGCAATGATAATCACCGAGTATTGTCCAAGGAATGAGGTTATTAAGTTAGAAGATGAGTTACGAAGTTTGAAGGTGGTTGGTACTGAAATCACCAACTACAATCAGCGATTCATGGAACTGGTTTTACTATGTCCTGAATTGGTTCCAACCGAAGCACGGAAGATTGAAATGTACAAAGGTGGTTTGCCCAAAAAGGTCAAGGCAAACGTTACGGCGTCGAAACCTAAGACAATTCATGAAGCTATAACCATGGCAAACGAGCTAATGGATCAGGTCATCTTGGATAAGAAAGTATCCAATACTGATGTGAAGGTATCAGGTAATAAAAGAAAGTGGAATGGAAATTATGATCAAGGTTACCAACAGCAATCTTTTAAGAAACCAGAAACCCCGAAAGGTGCGGGTAGCGGTTCAGGCTTTGGTTACAAAGGACAAAGTCCTTTATGCAACCGTTGTCACAAACATCACTTTGGTTACTGTAGTGTGTTATGCACCAAGTGTAATCGACAAGGTCATCTTGCGGAAGATTGTAAGGCTCTCGTTACAAATGGCAACAAGACTCCTGCCACCAACGCAAATAGAACTGCTTTGGCTACCATTACTTGTTTTGGTTGTGGAAAACAAGGTCACTATAAGAGTCAGTGCCCGAATCAGAATGGCGGACCTGCACGTGGAAGAGCGTTTGTTATTAATGCTAGAGAGGCACGAGAAGACCCGGAGCTTGTTACGGGTACGTTTACCATTAATAACTTATCAGCATCTATTTTATTTGATACTGGCGCCGATAGAAGCTACGTGTGTATAAATTTTTACACTAAATTGAATTGTTCATCATTACCTTTAGATGCTAAGTACTTGATTGAGTTAGCTAATGGTAAACTAATTGAAGCCGATAAAATTTGTCGTGATTGTGAAATAAATTTAGCCGGAGAAACGTTTAAAATCGACTTAATACCCGTAGAATTGGGAGGTTTTGATGTAATAGTCGGCATGGACTGGATGTCCAAAATAGGAGCGGAAGTTGTTTGTGCTAAGAAGGCAATTCGTATTCCTGGTAAGGATAAAATACCGGTGATGATTTATGGAGAGAAGGGTAATTCAAAGCTAAAACTCATTAGCTGTTTGAAAGCCAAGAAGTGTTTAGAAAAGGGATGTTACGCTATTTTAGCACATGTTAATAAAGTCGAAAAGAAAGAAAAGTGCATCAACGACGTGCCTGTGGCAAGAGATTTTCCTGAAGTTTTTCCGGAAGAATTGCCGGGATTACCTCCATTTAGATCGGTAGAATTTCAAATAGATTTAGTACCAGGAGCTGCACCAGTGGCTCGTGCTCCATATAGACTTGCACCGTCCGAGTTAAAAGAACTTCAAAGTCAGTTAAAAGAATTACTGGACCGTGGATTCATACGACCGAGTACTTCACCGTGGGGAGCTCCAATTTTGTTTGTTAAGAAGAAAGATGGATCTTTTAGGATGTGTATAGACTATCGTGAATTAAATAAGTTAACTATCAAGAATCGGTATCCACTACCGAGAATTGATGACTTATTTGATCAATTGCAAGGATCATGTGTTTATTCGAAAATCGACTTAAGATCGGGCTATCATCAACTACGCGTCAAAGAAGAGGACATTCCGAAAACTGCTTTTCAGACACGTTATGGTCATTACGAATTTTTGGTCATGCCGTTTGGATTGACAAATGCGCCAGCTGTATTCATGGACCTCATGAATCGAGTTTGTAGTCCGTATTTAGATAATTTTGTTATCGTTTTCATTGATGATATTCTTATCTATTCCAAGAGTGAGCAAGAGCATGAAGAGCATTTAAGGTTGATACTGGAGTTGTTGAGAAAAGAACAACTTTATGCTAAATTTTCTAAGTGTGCTTTCTGGTTGAAAGAAGTGCAATTTCTTGGTCACGTTGTTAATAGCGAAGGAATTCAGGTTGATCCAGCAAAAACTGAAGCTATTGAAAAATGGGAGACTCCTAAGACACCAATGCAGATACGCCAATTTTTGGGTTTAGCCGGTTGTTATAGAAGGTTTATTCAAGATTTTTCCCGAATAGCTAAGCCGTTGACAGCGTTAACGCAAAAAGGGAAGAAATATGAATGGACCTCGGAGCAGGAGAACGCATTTCAATTACTGAAGAAGAAGTTAACTACGACGCCTATTTTATCGTTACCAGAAGGGAACGATGATTTTGAAATATATTGTGATGCTTCGCGACAAGGTTTTGGTTGTGTTCTTATGCAACGGAAGAAAGTTATTGCATTCGCATCCCGACAATTAAAGATTCACGAGCGGAATTATACGACGCATGATCTAGAACTGGGAGCAGTCGTGTTTGCATTGAAGATGTGGAGACACTACTTGTATGGGGTTAAATTCACTGTGTTTACTGATCATAAAAGCCTTCAACATATTTTTGATCAGAAACAATTGAACATGAGGCAACGTAGGTGGGTCGAGTTAATAAACGACTATGATTGTGAAATTCGTTATCATCCCGGAAAGGCGAACGTGGTGGCCGATGCTTTAAGCAGAAAGGAACGAGAACCAATTCGAGTTCGAGCAATGAATATAAAAATTCGCCTAAATCTCAACTCACAAATCAAAGAAGTTCAACGAGAAGCACTTACTAAAGAAAATAAAGGAAATGAAATAATGAAGAAGTATGAGAAGCAACTCGTTATGCGGGAAGATGGAATTCGATATTTTGCAAATCGTATTTGGGTACCGAAGTTGGGTGGATTAAGGAAGTTGATATTGAACGAGGCACATAAGACAAGATATTCGATACATCCTGGAGTTGGAAAGATGTACCAAGATCTTAAGACGCATTATTGGTGGCCTAATTTAAAAACAGACGTTGCAACATATGTTGGGGAATGTTTGACTTGTTCCAAAGTCAAAGCAGAACATCAAAAGCCGTCAGGGTTACTTCAACAACCAGAAATCCCAGAATGGAAATGGGATGGTATTACCATGGATTTCATCACGAAGTTACCAAAGACTGCCTGGGGATACGACACCATTTGGGTGATTGTTGATCGTCTCACCAAGTCTGCACATTTCTTGCCTATAAAGGAAACAGATAGAATGGAGAAACTATTACGATTGTATATAAAGGAAGTTGTTTCAAGGCATGGAATACCTATTTCCATTATATCCGATTGTGATAGTAGATTTACCTCAAAGTTTTGGCAATCACTACAGGAGGCACTAGGAACTCGTTTGGATATGAGTACCGCATATCATCCGCAGACCGATGGGCAGAGTGAAAGAACAATTCAGACTCTTAAAGATATGCTCAGGGCATGTGTGATCGATTTTGGAAACGGATGGGATAAGTATCTACCGTTAGCAGAATTCTCGTATAATAATAGTTATCATGCGAGCATTGGAGCTGCGCCATTCGAAGCATTGTACGGAAGGAAGTGTAGATCTCCTATCTATTGGAATGAAGTAGGAGATCGACATTTAACTGGTCCCGAGATCATACATGAAACGACTGAGAAGATAGTGCAAATCAAGGAGAGATTGAAAACAGCCCGTAGTCGCCAAAAGAGCTACGCCGATGTCCGAAGGAAACCATTAGAGTTTCAGGTCGGGGACATGGTTATGCTAAAGGTGTCACCTTGGAAAGGTGTAATACGTTTCGGCAAAAGGGGTAAACTGAACCCAAGGTACGTAGGCCCGTTCAAGATCATCGAACGCATTGGACCGGTAGCTTATCGACTCGAGTTACCGCAACAACTCGCCGGAGTACATAATACCTTTCACGTCTCAAACCTTAAGAAGTGTCTTGCAAAGGAAGACCTCACCATTCCTCTCGAAGAAATCCATGTCGACGAGAAACTACAATTCGTCGAAGAACCAATCGAAATCATGGACCGTGAAGTTAAACAGCTCAAACAGAGCAATATACCGATTGTTAAGGTTCGTTGGAATGCTAGAAGAGGTCCCGAGTTTACGTGGGAACGAGAGGATCAAATGAAACAAAAGTATCCACACTTGTTTCTCGATAACGCAAAATAGGTACAATTTTAAAATTTCGGGACGAAATTTATTTAACGGGGAGGTAATGTAACGACCCGCACTTTTTCGATCATTCTATACTTATAAGATTAATATTTACATAAATTAAACCTTGCCAACATGATAAGCAATCCAAATTGTCGAGACTGATATTTCCGAAAAGAGTTTTACACAACGTTTGACCGTCTAGTTTGACCGATGATATCACGAACCATACAATATATGATAATTATACGTTTGTGTATATATATGTATATATACATATTTAACATGATTAAGGAATGTTTTAATACCTCATTTTATATTAATAACAACAAGTTATATGTGTATTTTGAAACTACTAACTTAAGTTTTCAAAACGATAACTATACGTAACGTTATTTGACATAAATACTTAAGACATATAATGTTTATACATATATTGTATAAGTAATGTATTTAATCACTTTTAAGAACTTAAATACATAAAATCATATAAGTGTATTCACAAAAGATAGCTATATTTGAATCCTCATTCCATTTTTCACAAAATTTCTATACGTATACCTAGAGTATTTGTACTCGTATCATACCAAGCTTCTATACGTATTTACTATTGGTATATACACATCAAATCACCACCTAACCAGCCCTTATTCATGCCTTATGTATAAGGTAATTACTTTTGAATCATTACAAGACTAATTACAAAAATACAAACTAGAATTTTGTCATGTTATCCTTAAAGATCACATTTTTAGGAGTATATATGTATCATCATTTTTGATTCATTTTTACTTCAATCTCTTAACTAAAAACACACACTCTTTCTTACTCTCTAAACTCCATAACAATCCAGCAAAGTTCCATAAAGATCTAGCTTCAAAAACCATACTAAAACACCATAAGAAAACCATACAAAAACACTTCAAGAAAACCTTCCAAGAACACCAACTTACTTCCAATCTTTCATCCACTTCCATCACCCTTTTGATTCTAGCTTCTTACTTCTCTTTTACAGCAACTTCATCCAAGGAACTTGAGGTAGAATCTATGTTCATAACCTTATTCGATTCATATATATATAGCTATCTTATTTTGTGGTACAAAAGTTTAACAACAAGAACATAGTTTGAATGTTTTCAAACTTGTTTGCAAACTAAATAGATCCTTCTAACTTAACTTTTAAAATACTTCAAGACCTGTAATATAACTTATGTATATGCTAATTTAACAAGGTAAAACTTGGTTTTTCAAAGTATAAGTATTTTTAGAAAAATGGTCATTAAATGATTTTGTTGTAACAAAAATGTTTAACTTCATATGTTTCACTAATGTTTCACTTATGCCGTATGATTTTGAATACAAACCAAGGTATTTACAGTTCATAGTCTTAAAGAAGAACTTGATCCAAGAAGATGGCAATTTGAATCAACGAAAACGGATTTGTAACGAAGAAACTATGACCGAAACAAAATTGGTTATCCTAGATCATTTCAACTACGGGATCAATTGGAAAAAATGATATAAATCACATATTTCTAAGATAACATGATCTTTTATATATATGTACTTATAATTCAATTTTATATGGTTCAGGATCACCCGTAAACAACACGAGAAGATTAATCATAAGATCCCATGATTGTACGCAACACGTCATTTGACAACACCGGTACTTTATGTACGCAACACGTCATTTGACAACACCGGTACCATGGGTCAAGATTAATCTCGACCAATACATATACGATGGGATTTTATTTATTTTGTTGGGGGTTTTGTTTATTGCGGGTATATTAAACATCTAAAAATGAACCTTTAAAATTGAATTACTAACATCGGACTGCTAACTACGGACTAAGGAAATATTCAAAATATTAAAAGTATAACAAGTATATATATATATAACGTTTGTTTTAAAATGAAAACATATTGATATATTATATATGGATAGGGTCGTGATATCAACCGGAAGACCGAGTCAAAATATATATATCATCAAGACAAGAGTGAGTATATAGTCCCACTTTTAAACTCTAAATATTTCGGGATGAGAATACATGTATTTTATGTTTTACGATATGGACACAAGTAACTGAAAAATATGTTCTACGTTGAGTTGTACCACTGGCATACTTCCCTGTAGCTTGGTAACTAATATTTACAGCGGTATTGTAAACGCGAATCCTGTTGATAGATCTATCGGGCCTGACAACCCCAACCGGACTGGACGACCAGTATTCAACGGTTGCACAGTACTTCGTTTTGTGACTACACTTAGTACGGTGTAGTAAGATTTCATATTAAAGGGAATATGCGACGTGAAAATGTTAAGTATGGTTACCAAGTGCTCAACCACTTAGAATATTTTTATTGAAATGTTTATATACGAAATCTTGTGGTCTATATATATATATTGCTGCGCACTAAACCTATATCTCACCAACTTTATGTTGACGTTTTTAAACATGTTTATTCTCAGGTGATAATTAAAGCTTCCGCTGCATTATGTTGAATCTAAGCAGGATCATGCGTACTCATATTTGTGTCAAAAATAAAACTGCATATCCGAGGACGTGTGTTGTAAAATATGCTAGAAATCGTGTTGTTATTATCATTTGTAAAGTTTGTAAGTCGAAGATTATCGTTAAACGATAATCATCTTTTTATTGTCTAAAGCTTGTAACAAAAATAATGGTTTGGTTTGTAATGTATAATATATGCAGTTTTCTTTTTTAAAAATGTCGCATATAGAGGTCAATACCTCGCAATGAAATCATACGTTATCTAACACGTTCTTATGGTTAAGGACGGGTTATGACACAACACTTCTCTAGAATTCATTCATAATTTATACTTAGGTTTTACAAAAGTTTTCAATATAATGTAATACAGATAGCACGAAGAGGTATATAATTTTGGACGAGAATATTTATGAAAATATCTTCAGAAATATCGAAGATATTTATGATGATATTTTGGAATTTCTAAGTTCGAAAGTTGATGAAGAAAATTTTTTCGCAAGCTTTTAACATGACTTCAGAGCAAGATATTCTCTAAAGATTTCATCGAATCCAGAATTACCTGGATTCTTTTAATATAGGGTTTGGTCCTTGTATTTGTCCTTGATCTCCTTCATGGTTAGCTCAATCTGTTTTTCAGTTCTAAATTTTCTTTTGAGCTTTTTCAACACACAATTCTTGATTATCAAGCTTCTGGTCATTAAGACCATCTACGGCCTTTGCTGCTTCATTAGCATTCTCAAAGTTTAACGAATCTAAATCATCGGTTATAGTTCCGAGGTGTTTTCAAGAATTTGGAGTTGAAGTGTTTAAGTGTAGGATGTAACTAGAAATGTTGTAAATCTCAAAAGTAATGAATGATGGTTTCGGTGGTTTGATGTGATAAGAATGTGAATGAATATAATTTATGAATGTAGTGATCTTAGGAAGATAACTCCTGCTAAAGCTTTGGATGTCCAATTGAATTTGAATGAAAATGGTTATTCTTCGGTGAACAGATACATATATCTGTGGATGTGAGTAGGATAGTTAATGTCTGCTGAATTAGAATTGAAGATTGTACAGTGTAACATATTAATGTGAATTCTAAATATTTCTTGGGTATTACCTACCTGTTAAAATATTTTTAACATCAACAGTTTGTACAAAAGAATTTGAATATATACTCACATATATATTTTCTTCGGATGTAAATCATGGATTTAATGAGTTAATATCATATTAGTCTCATCTGATTTGAGGTTGGAACAAGAATAAATAATCTCCAAAAACTTTTAGAAACTACATATTATCTGCAAAGTATTTCTTCAATGTAGTTATGAATCAATACTTCTTCGTTTGTTGTTACTGGTATTCTTTGGTATCTATGGTGCGTACGATGTTGATGCTCGTGGCATAGATTGTGATGTTGAGGCTTGTGATGCGGATGTTGTTGTTGATGAATCTGATGGTGCTGATGTTGTTGCTGATACTGATGCAACTACTGGTGCTTATAATGCTTGCTGTGTTGATGATGTTGGCGGTACTGTTGAGGCTGTTGCTAATTCTGGTAGTGCCGTTAGTGCTGGTGATGTTGACGATACTGCTAGTGGTGTTGCGGTTACTGTTGGTATTGCTTGTGGTGTTGGTGATGTTGGTGATGTTGGTGGTACTGATGGTACTGGTTTTGTTGCTGGTGTTGCTTGTGATATTTGGGTAGTAGGTGTGAGCCTAGCTTCCAAATCGTGCACTGTTTCCTCCAGGGTTTCAACTTTTTCTCGAGTCTATGGATTTGTTTTACCCATTTCTCCGTAAGGTTTGTCAATTATTGATATTTAGTTCGAAGTCTTCTAACTTCTTCTAATAACCCTATCTGGTTAGAATTCGGGAGTAGAGGACGAATACTGTCTTGGGCTACATCGAGTCGACCTTCAAGGCATAAAATCCTTGTGAAAATAGTGTAAACGGTATTGCGAACATGTTCACCGGTAAGCGGATCAAGTACTCCGACGTTTGGTGGTAAGTTTGGCTCGTGATAAGGAGTACCTTCTTCATTTCTCTATAGGGTGAGTATTTCGCGAACCCATCCTCATTTTCTGAAGAAATTACGGTAATTGATCGGTGGGTGTGCTCCCGTCACGCAATCTTCGGAACTAGAGGAACTTGAGGAATCAGGTGAGAAATCCATATTATGTGTTTGGAATAGGGTTTGATATGAAATGGGTGTTGAATATTAAATGATATATTCGTCTCCTTGAATACATATATATATAGCAAAATGGTTTCCACAATTTACGGAGAGAATTTAGGAAAAGTGTTAGACAAAGTCTATTGGGATAGATATGATAAGATATGATTTGTCTATACTCCATTTATGTAATAATGGCAGTATGACGTGTCGAGATTAAAATGATAAGTATGTAATCAGATAAACTTTCGATTAAAGACTTTCAATTCGTGATGGCCTATTCAGGTCTAGGGGCTTGAGCTATAGGATCCTTTAAATCTGTAATCCAAACCCTTCCATTCTAGAGTTTAGTAGACGCCACCCGTCAAGAAAATTCAATGATCAAAAATAACGAGAAAGCAAAGAGTTTGAAAGTAATGAATATGAATAGTAGAGATTTCACGAATCATGGTTAACATTTCATGTAATACATATGTAATACACAAAACCATGATAGATGACATAGGAATGTTGAGAACGATGTTGTATTTAAATGTGGTGACGGAATCGGATAGTACTTAGGAGAGTGAGCAGAGTTCTTAGGTTGGCTACACATTCTAAGAAAGATTAAAGAATTTAATAAGTAAAGTTTCTAAGGTATAGTGTAGCATTTAACAATTAAAGGCAACAATTAAAGGCACTATGGTCAAGGAATGTTGTAGCCCTACATTGCTAAGGTACCTAATTGTATAAGGCACACATAAAATACAATCCTGGTTCTCTACAACAATACAGCTCTGATACCAAACTGTCACACCCCAAATAGGGCCTGGGGTATTTGTGACTAATTATATCAAATCACAGTTGTATAAACGACAACGACTCTATATGAGACATTTTATTGAGTTTTGCAGTGGAAGATAAATAGATTACATTATATTTAGAGCATTAAATGTCTTTAATTGATATGATATGTAATGAGGACTCCAAGCATAGTAAGCAATCATAATCAAAGCAGCAGATATACAGCAGAAGCAATATTTAAGTACCTGAGAATAAACATGCTTTAAAAATTCAACACGAGGTTGAATGAGTTCATACATTTGTCATAAATAATGATTTCAGTAATAGATCACAAGATTTAATAAAAGACAATATATCATGTATATCAAAAGTATGCCATGGGCGTATAATATCAAAACTAAACGATTTTACTCCGAGACAATACATATGTAATTGTTGAGATCATTATTATACCACCAATTGACCTGAGGTCAACAGTGCGGGACGTTACTCCCAATAGCGCTATTTATAATAATTCTGTTTGCCTCTTAATTATCTAGCAATTAATGATATTACAAAGCAGAGATTTTCATGTTTCATATGAACACAATAACATGTTACATATCAACACAATAAAAGTACTCATGTTGGTCGCATAATAGTTTGTACTTGTGTCTATCATTTATAAAAAAAGTACATGTACTCTCAGCCCAAAAAATATAGATAAAAAGGGAGCTATGAAAACTCACGATATCATACGATAGGGTGTAGTAAATATGCATAGGATGGCACTGAACAAGTACAGAGTTGACCTCGGATTCACGAACCTAAATCATTTATATATAGATTAACACGTATAATGGTAATCAAATAATTACATATATTAATTACAATATTTATATATTTAGTGTTGTAGTTTATATAGAAATTGTACTAAATTTTATATACTTTATATATTTATATATGTTTATTTTGTATATAAATAATAAATTATTAATCTGTTTAATATATAAATTATAGGTAGTATTAATATAAATATATAATATTTATTTGTTATATAAAAATAATACTAATTATGATAAAAATCATGATAATTACAATAATATCATAATGATAATTTTAATAGTAATGATAAAAATAATAATGATAATATTAGTAATGATAATGATAATAATGATAGTTTTTAATAATAATAATAATGAAAATTTTGATAATGATAACTTGAATAACACTAATAATAATTATAAAAATGATAATTTTATCTGATCATGACTTAATTATATTAATCTTACTCATAAACATAATTATACTTATTTTGTTAATAATAATAATAATAATAATAATAATAATACATATTTTAGTAATAATAATAATATTAATTATACTAATAATGGTAGAAATAATAATTACTTAATAACAACAATAATAAATAATAATAATAATAATAATAATAATAATAATAATAATAATAATAATAATAATAATAATAATAATAATAATAATAATAATAATAATAATAATAATAATAATAATAATAAGATTACTACCTCACAAGAACAGTCTTTAAAAAGAAAATAGATGCCACCAGCCGGGCTCGAACACGAGACCTCTCGCTAACCGGCACGCATACAAACCAGCTGAGCTAGCCTATTTTTCTGATTATATTCAGAATCTATTTATATTTAACCTGGTTTTAATTTGGTTTCTATTTTCTTCTTCATCCTCAAAAATCCAAATCGACTGGAACTCAATCACAGCTAATTACAATTTTGATTTATGATATGAAATCGAAACATAACAACCTGTTATGAGTGTTTGATTGACAGAAAATAAAAGAAAAGGAACCGAAGCTGCAGACTCACGATGAACTCAAAATATTGATTTTGAATTTAAGACCATTTTACACTATAATTATAAAATTAAATAGGTGTTAAATCATTCAAGGAAACTTTTGGAATCATCAATTTAATCGAAACCATAAAAACGATCTCAAATTTTACCAAGAACAATCGTTTGACTTTTTAAAATCTAAACTTTGACTCGAAAATTAGAGATAGATAGAAAGAATTGGAATCTGAAATTTTGAAGATAGTATGAGTGAACGATTCCTAACACAACTGCATTATGAGTTTTTGATAATTGATTCGATTTCGAATCTTTTGAAAAATTGAAACGAGAACAGAGGTCTGAGTTGTTTTCTTGAAAATTTTGGGTTTGATTTTCGAATTTTAGCCTAGGATTGTAGTGTATGATTGATAATTGATGATAGAAGAGTGAATGAATTCATTATAAACACAGCTAATCGATTTATATACAGATGAATGGGTCGACATTCAAGCACACTCAAGAAGAAAAGAGGAAAAAATAAAAAAATAAAAAGGAAGATATGATCTAATTAAAAGCAGATATCACTTTGATAAAAAATATAAAAGAAACAGCAGATCACTTAATAATATTAAAAAAACAATCGACCTAAATTACGTATCTGTCACTTTTTATTTTTAATTAATATTAATAATTAATAATTATATTAATAATAATATAAATTAATAAAAATTATATTAATAATAATAATCATATAATAATAGTAGTAATTGTATTAATGATAATAATAATAATAATAATAATAATAATAATAATAATAATAATAATAATAATAATAATAATAATAATAATAATAATATCATTAATAATAAATGATAGTTTTATAATAATACTTATTTTAATAATAATAATGAATTAATGCTAATAATAGTAATCATAATTTTATTACTAATTATAATATTGATATTAATAATGATAACAATAATACTAGTAATAATAATATTATTACAATTTAAATGTATCACATTTCATTATATTGCAAGTAATAATATAATTAATATTAATAATAATAAAAGTAATAATATAACAACAATATTCTCTTGTATAAAATTTTAAATTTTTAGTTATAACAATTAAGTCGTATTATTTTTCAAGTTTATATATTTATTTAAAATTATTTGTTCATGAATCATAGGAATTAGTCGAGGTTAAATGAAATTATGTAAAGATTTTGTTTAAATTTTATCGAAAATTTCTGGGTTATCACAACTCGTACGGCTGACAAGCTCATACGCACGGTTGAGCTGAGCTGAGTCACAAATCTAATCTGAGTATACATACACGAGTGAGTGATCACCTGTGCGGCTGAGGCAGCCCACTCGTACGAGTAACGGCTGACTCGCACGGTTGACTCAATAACAGGGGTATTTAAGTGTTATGTTCTACATTGTAGGTTAAGCCTCTCATTACACACACACTACTCAGATCTAGTAGCCTTATCCGATTCTCTCTCAACCCAAATCACTCAAGAGGTGAATAATAGCTCTAGGCATTAATCTAATCACACATCCATTGTTGTGGTTTGACTTAATTAATCCTAAAAATCACAATATTCACTAGAATGGTTTGATTCACTAATTCCGCCTTTGTGTGAATTAAACCTGTTGATTTCTAAGTTCCTAGTCAAGTTTCATCAGTCGACAGCCTCAAATGATTGAACAATGTGAGCTGGAGGGAATTACACCGCGATCGCGGACAACATACCCACTTAACCTCCACGATCGCGGAGGTGTTGGGTCCAGATCGGGTTATAAAAGCCCAAGTTCGGCTAACTCGATTCATTCTCAAATCTCTCATTCTCTATATTACTCCGTAACATATTTATTTTATTTATATTATTATTATTAAAATTAATATTATTAATCTTATTATTATTATTATTATTATTATTATTATTATTATTATTATTATTATTATTATATTATTATTATTATTATATTATTATTATTATTATTATTATTATTATTATTATTATTATTATTATTATTATTATTAGTATTATATTATTACTATACATAAAATACTACGATGGGGTTCTGCTCAAGTGATTTCGAAACGGGTTTTTAGATGGGTTAAGCTATGGAAATTATAGGTTTTAGCTAAGGAGGTTATGGGTATGATGATATTAGCGAGACAATGATGTGAGACTAGGATGGTATAATTCTCGTCACTTTTAAAATTATTATTATTATTATCATTATTATTATTATCTTGTTATTATTATTATTATTATCATGACTATTATTATCATGATTAGGATTATGAAATTTCAATGACTAGAAGCTTTTAAGTTAGATGACCATGAGATAATGAATATAAGTATTAGGAGTTAGTTAAGATACTTTTAAGGTTATGGCTTGGATAAAATTATCATTTTACCATGATTAGAATTATTATTAATTTTAGTATTAATTTTATAAATGATTTTTATAATTATAATCGTTGATATTATTATAGAAATTATCATTATTATTGAAAATTAACATTTTTTTTTATCAAAACTATCATTTTTATTATTTTATCATTATTATTATTAAAAGTATCATTAATATTAAAATTATCACTTTTATTAAAATTATCATTTTTTTTAATAGAAATATCATTTTTATGATTATTACTATTATTATCATTATTATGATTATTGATTATTTATGTTAATAAATAATATTATTATTAAAATAATTTTTATTTACTAATATTAAAATTATTATTATCATTAATAATAAAAAGTATTGTTATTATTAAAATTATCATTTTTATTAGGATTATCATTTTTATTATTATTATTATTACTATCATTAAAACATCGTTATTTTTAATTATCATTTAAAATTTATTATTGTTATTAAAACTATAATTCTTACTAAAAATTATTATTATTATTATTATTAAAAATTATCATGTTTGATAGAAAATATAATTATAAATCTTAAAACTATCATTTTTGTTAAAATTATCATTTTTATCATTTTCATTAAAAATTATCATTTTTATTAATATTATTAGTATTATTAATAATAGCATTATTATTATCATTGTTACTATCATTAACATAATTATCGTATACTTTTAATAACATTATTATTATTATCATCATTATTATTATTATTATTATTATTATTATTATTATTATTATTATTATTATTATTATTATTATATTATTATTATTACTACAAATAAAATGATTATTAGTTGTTATAAAATTATTATTATCATTAACAAATATAATTATTGTTATTTTTATCATTACTATTATTATTATTAAAATGATTATTTTTATTATTATTACAAAATAATACAATTTTTGTTAATTATTATTATTAACGTTATGTTATCAAATAAATATTTGTATATAACACAATTATATTAATATTACATATAGTTATATTTTTATCAATAATGTAATATTAAACGAACTCTAGGTAAATTACATTAACTAATATACAAAGATATATTTTTATCATATATAAATTTTATTTATGATATATTATAAAGGATGATAAATATTATATTGATAAACTACTTTAAGAAATATTTACTATATTATCCAATGCACTACGAAAATAAATATTAAAAATATATAGAGTTAATACAAGATATTGAATATCACATACAACTTATTAAAATAATAAGTATATTACAAATAATAATATATGAACTTGTTCAATTATTATTACGAGTTTTAATATATACGTAACTGATATAGGTTCGTGAATCCGAGGCCAACCCTGCACTTGTTCAGTGCCGGCATATACGAAATTGCTACGAAATACAGTATCGTGAGTTTCATTTGCTCCCTTTTTAAAATGCTTTTGTAATATATATTTTTGGGACTGAGAATACATGCGCTGCTTTTATTAATGTTTGACAAAATAGACACAAATACTTAAAAACATTTTACGAATGAGTTATGAATACACCGGATATCACCCCTTTTAGTCTGGTAACCTAAGAATTAGGGAACAGAAACCCTAATTGACGCGAATCCTAAAGATAGATCTATGAGCCTTGACAAGCCCCAGTCAGAAAATTTGAACCGCTTTAGTACTTCGACTTTTAGTATACAACCGTCAGCTTTAAAAGAAATGACCTGTTTGTAAGGTGTATACAACTGTCATTTTTAAAAGAGTGGCATGTTTGTATGCTGTGAGCATACTGAGTGCAAAGCACGTGTATGCGGGGGATATTCTATATGCATTTTGTTAATGTCGGTTACTAGGTGTTTATTTTGTATGAATGATTTTTATACACTTGTGGGTGTATGATGTTTATGAAAAATGAAAATGAAAATCTTGTGGTCTATTATAATTATGAAAATGATCGATTATGATAAAATAATGAACTCACCAACCTTTTGGTTGACACTTTTAAGCATGTTTATTCTCAGGTATAAAAGAAATCTTCCGATGTGCATTTGCTCATTTTAAAGATATTAATGGGAGTCATTCATGGCATATTTCAAAAGACGTTGAATTCAAATCATTTGAGTTCAAAAAGATTGTTGATAGATGAATGACAGATTAGTCAATTATATTTGGGAAACATGATAATATCATTGGTATGCATATTTGTAAACTTTCATCGAGATGAAAGTTTGTCTTTTAAAAAGAATGTAATGTTTGTAAAATGTATCATATAGAGGTTAGAACCTCGCAATGTAATCAACTAATGTGAATCGTTTATAATCGATATGAATGGGTCATTTCACCTTGCACATAAGCACACACTAAATATGATATCGGGCCGACTTGCCGTTAAATATAGAAGGGACCCAATCATTCCCCTATATTTGGTGCTATCAAACGGTTCTCCTTCTCCTTCTAAAGTAAGCTTCACATTTGTTGCCATAGGAGTCGCCATTTGTTTTGAGTTCTCCATCCCAAACTTTTTGATCATTTCCTGAATGTACTTTTGTTGATTGATGAACGTTCCATCTTCTAGTTGTTTGATTTGAAGTCCAAGAAAGAACTTGAGTTCACCCATCATGCTCATTTCAAACTCATCATGCATTAACTTAGAAAACTCATTCCTAAGAGATTCGTTAGTAGAACCAAATACAATATCATCAACATATATTTGAACTATAACTAAATCCTTTTCATGCCTTTTAATAAAGAGGGTGTTATCAATTTTTCCCATCTCATAACTGTGATTTATCAAAAAGGTTCTAAGTCTTTCATACCATGCTCTAGGTGCTTGTTTAAGTCCATAAAGAGCCTTTTTAAGTTTAAAAACATGATATGGTTTTTTGAAATCTTCAAACCCCGGAGGTTGTGACACATATACTTCTTCATTAATGACACCATTTAGAAAAGCACTTTTAACATCCATTTGATAAACTATGAAGTTATTTACACATGCATATGCAAGAAGTATTCTTATAGATTCTAGCCTAGCGACCGGGGAAAATGTTTCATCATAATCAATTCCCTCTTGTTGGCTATATCCTTGTGCAACTAGTCTAGCTTTGTTTCTAACTACATAGACATCTTCATCTAGTTTGTTTCTATAGACCCATTTGGTATCTATGATATTGCTCTCACTAGGTATACGATCCAAATCCCATACATCACTCCTTTGGAATTTGATTTAATTCCTCTTGCATTGCTTCTACCTAACTTTCATCTAATAGGGCTTCCTTAATATTTTTGGGTTCTATTTAGGAGATGAAAGCATAGTTGGCAATTAGGTTAAATGTTTGAGACCTAGTGGTTCTAGTATTGATATCTCCTATGACTTGTTCTATGGGATGATCCCCAACATGTTTAAGATCAATCGAGGATGCTAAGTTATCCTTACTTGGTTTTAAATGAGATCCATCCTCATTTATTTCATTAGACTCAACTTGAGTTGGCATTATTTTTATAGCATCTTGTTTTATCACATCATCATCTTTTAAGGGTTTAGTCTTAGGTGGAGGGGGAGTTTCATTGAATGTGACATCCAGGGATTCTTCTATGACATTGGTGTATTTATTTAAAACCCTATATGCCTTACTTTCTAATGAATAACCTAAGAATACTCCCTCATAAGCTTTGGGTTCAAACTTTGTAAGATATTCCTTTTTGTTCAAGATGAAGCATTTGCACTCTAATACTCTAAGATGACTTACGGTTGGCTTTCTACCATTTAAGACTTCATTGGGTGTTCTATCCATTGATGGCCTAATTAAGACTCTATTTTGAATGTAGGTGGAAGTGGCAACGGCTTCACTCCAAAATGTTTGAGGTATAGATTGTTCATTTAACATTGTTCGACTCATTTCTTGAAGAGTTCTGTTTTTCCTTTCAACAACCCCATTAGATTGAGGTGTGCGAGGAGCCGAGAAAATATGAGAAATACCATTTAAATCACAAAATACTCCAAATTGAGCATCATTATCAAATTCTCTACCATGATCTGTTCTTATTGTTACTATAGTACAACCAAGTAAATTTTGTATTTTAGTAGCAAAAATTATAAATCTTTCACACGCTTCATTTATATGCTTTAGAAATAGTGTCCATGTATATCTTGAAAAGTCATCTACTATCACTAAAGTATAAAAATTTCCTCCATAGCTTTGTATGGCCGATGGTCCAAATAAATCCATATGCAAAATGTCTAGACATCTTTTAGTAGAGATAAAGTTTTTAGGCTTATGGCTTGCATGAACTTATTTTCCTACTTTGCATGCATCACTAAAATGACTTTCATATTTCAATTTAGGCAAGTCTCTAACTACGCCTTTTGAAGAAATGTTATGAATTAATTTCATATTTGCATGCCATAGTCTTCTATGCCACAAAGTAGTAGTATCATGTATAGAGGTTAGACATATATCTACATGTTTGAATTCATCTAGTTTACATGTATAGGGGCCTTTCTTCCTAATTCCGTTTATGACACTTTTACAATCTTTTATTATGTGTGAGGAGTTTTTAGTAAATGTCATGTTATAACCTTTATCACATATTCTTCCTACACTTAGTAAGTTAAAGCTTAGGTTTTTAATGTGTAACACATTCTCAAGTGTAATCATTTGATTAGTAATGTTACCTTTATCGACGATTTTTCCTTTTACATCACCTCCATTGTGCTCTGTATACTTTGTGAAGAACTCTTTGTTGCCCATCATGTGTGTTGTACATCCGTTATCAATTATCCAATCTTCATTTTGTACAACACCGTTGAGACAAACCTATATTTAATTAAACAATAATTTTGGTACCCAATGTTTGTTGGGTCCGGGATAATTAGCATCAAAGTTTCCTACTCTAACCCATCTTTTCACAATTTTAACATTATTGTTCTTTTTCAGATGCGTTTTAGTTTTGGTTTTGTTACTCATAGTATTTTGATTAATCATTCTTTTTAAAGGATTTTTCAGAAGTGACTTGACTTCTTTCCTATTTGTTTCAACTCGATCAATCATGTTAGCCTTTGTTGATTTTTCTTCTTTTGGTTTCTCTACTACTCTGGGTTTTTCTTGAGGTTTAACAAACACGATTGGTTTATGTTTAGATGTTTCTAGCTTAAGAGTATTCTCCTTATATCTTAAACCTTGTTTGTTATTCTTTGGTTTTTGAACATTCAAAATGTTTTCTAGCACTTTACTACCTCTATCATATTTTGAAAATTTAATTCTATTTTTGAGTAGTTTGTTAGCTTTGTTTAAAACAAGGTTTTCATGTTTTAAATCATCACATGTGAGACACTCTTGTCAGTTAGAGATTCTTTCTTTGAGTTGTAAGATTTCTAGCCTAAGTAAGTTGTTTTCTCCTTAAGGCTCTTGTTGTTATTACTTACTCTATTACTCAAAACACATAATTTAACAGAGTTGTCAACATTAAATTCAAATGTATTTGAAAGTACCTCATTGTCGATTTGTCCGACTTGTGACGCTTCGTCGTCGTCAATTGGATTATGAATGGCCATGAGACACGTTTCTTTTCCATCTTCTTGTGCGTCGTTTTCTTCATCATCCCATGCACCTCCAAGAAATGCCTTTTCATTCTTTCTCTTTGGACATTCACTTATCAAGTGATTTGGATCACCGCACCCAAAGCATTTTCGCACAAACTTCTTCATGGAATCGAATTGTGTCTTCTTTGGTTCCATTGGAGGACGAACATAGTTTCCTGGCGTTCGGTAAAATTTCTTAAATGAGCGAACAATGAATGCAAGTTGTTCTTCATCATTTAGAATGTCGTTATTGATAAGGCTAAAAAGGAACATATATTTCATAGCATTATTCCCCAAGAAAGACAAGATTTTAGTTGCAATTGTTCCATTTTCAAGTAATATTCGTTTATATTAAATAAGTGCGAAGACAAAAGGCGAAAACGAAGATTCAAAGACAAAAAGGTCCAAAAAGCTAAAAAGTACAAGATACAATTAAAAAGGTTCAAATTATTGATGAAGAACGTCTAAAAACGACAAGAGTACAAGTTACAAAACGCAAAGTACACGATATAAAATTGTACGAAAGGGCGTTCGAAAATCCAGAACCGAGGCATGAACCAACTCTCAACGCGCGACGCAACGGAGCTGAAAGTACAAGTCAACTATGCACAAGAATAAAATATAATATTTAATTAATTCATAATAAGAATAATATTAAATAATAAAAAGTTGTTAATTGAGCATAGTTCAGGGGTCGTAAGTGAAAATTCAATTTGATATTTTGCCTATAAAAGGCATGTAATTCGATGAATTAGAACTACACATTTTTCTCTTTTCTTTCTCTGATTCTCAATGTAAGATATTTATATTTATAATATTAATTTTAATTTTAAGTTTAATAATAATAATTTAGTTATTGTAACAAATGATTTACGGGCTTTAAGTCGGAACTCTGTCCGTGTAACGCTACGCTATTTTTAACCACTGTAAGCTATGTTCTTCCTTTTTAATTTAATGTCTCGTAGCTAAGTTATTATTATGCTTATTTAAAACGAAGTAATCATGATGTTGGGCTAATTACTAAAATTGGGTAATTGGGCTTTGTACCATAATTAAGGTTTGGGCAAAAGACCGACACTTGTGGAAATTGGACTATTGACTATTAATAGATGGGGGGTATTGTCTAATTGAGTGACAACTCATTGGAGTCTGTCGAACCTATCTTCAAATTAATTATCCTAATAATTAATAATGATTATGGTTGTCCTATTTAGTGACGTTCATATGGAATCTATTATAATCATTTAATTAATTATTCGGGTTGGGTAATTGATTATTCAAACTGATCAAGTGGGTAAATTAATATTCATATCTAATCAAAACAGGGGTAGATTACATACAGTGATAACTGGTGTAATTGTTGACAGAAGTGATAACTGCGTCACAGTTTAAATCCTTAATTAGTTGGAATATTTGACTTCGGGTATAAGGGTAATTTGACGAGGACACTCGCACTTTATATTTATGACCGATGGACTATTATGGATAAAAACCAGATAGGTATCAAATAAACCATGACAAAGGACAATTAACCCGAGTAACAATTAATTAAAATCAAAACGTCAAACATCATGATTACGGAAGTTTAAATAAGCATAATCCTTTTATTTCATATTCTATCGCAATTTTATTTATTGTTATTTTATTTATCGTCATTTATTTATTTTACGCACTTTAATTATTGTCATTTATCTTTACGCTTAAAAATATAAAATCGACAAACCGGTCATTAAACGGTAAAAACCCCCCTTTTATAATAATATTACTACTTATATATATATATATATATATATATATATATATATATATATATATATATATATATATATATATATATATAAATATAGTTTTATAAAAATATAGTACGTAATCACTAGCTCCCTGTGGAACGAACCGGACTTACTAAAAACTACACTACTCTACGATTAGGTACACTGCCTATAGTGTTGTAGCAAGGTTTAGGTATATCCCATCCGTAAATTAATAAAACTTGTGTCATATTTTGTAGTATTTCCTAGTAAAAATAATACTATTTCGTACCCTCACGCTACATCATCAAGTTTTTGGCGCCGCTGCCGGGGAGCGCTAAAACGCTATATTTTTAATTATAATAATATTAAAATAAAATATAATAATATAATAATATTGAAATAGAATATAATAATATAATAATATTGAAATATAATATAATAATATAATAATATTTTAGAATCAAAATTTGATACGTAAATTTTAAAAAAGTCGTATTTATTAAATACTTCAGGGGTATATTATGTAACTTATAATTAATAATTTCTATAATGTCGCTTTCATGTGAATAGTAAATTAATTAATTTCTTTTCATTTACTATTCATAAATAGTAAATGAGTTAAAAAAAATTTTTGTGTAAAAAAAAACGTTTTTTTTATAGAAAAAAAAATTCGTTTTTTATAAAAAAAAAAAATTGTAAAAAAAATCGTTTTTTTTTTAAAAAAAAAAATTCGTTTTTAAAAAAAAAAAAAATTGTAAAAAAAAATCGTTTTTTTTTAAAAAAAAAAAAAAATATTTAAAAAAAATAATAAATAATAATATTTTTTTTTTTTAAGTTTTATTACCTTTAGATTTTTAGATTATAGTCGCAACTTTTAGTATTAAGTTTATTTTTGACGTAGTTATTTTTTTTTATTTCTAGATTTTTAGGCTTTGCCGTAAAATCCCTTAAGTGCTTATTCCTTAGACTAAGATTTAGGTGCTTTAGAATTTTGCGACGCCATTTTTCGTGCTACCTTCTTATTTTTATTTTTCGACGCTTATTTTTCGACCTTTTTCATTTTTCGACACTTTTCGACGCGCAATCTATTTCTTCCTTATTTCTCGTCATTCTAGTTATAGGACATAGAATTTTATCTACTTCTTATCTAATATTTCTTAAACGAAAAGGAAAATTATCTAAGTGGTTAAGTTAATAGACGTTGACATTTTTCTGGTTCGTAGTAATAGTTGGATTTGTACGTGGACCGGGTTATTGGAGCCAAACAGTCCTCAATTATATTGAGACCAAACGAATCCTGCCCCTCTGCTGCATCTTTTGGCTATTCGAAACGTGGGCAAAATCAGAAAAGTCTATTAATTGGATAGCTTATATAAGTTTTTCTTATTATTTTTATAACTAATAGGATATTCTGTGAATGCACCGAGCAAAACGTTCACCACCTTTTGTACGTTCACCACCTGTAACTAGATCAAGACATCTAGCAAATATTGTCGCTGTTGATTTTTCTTTAGAATCGTCATCTAGTCGAACAAGAACTCCAACTCAAATTTCCGATAATCCATCTTTTGAACCCGACTTCACAATTAAGAACCCGGAGCATATTCAAGGACAATTCCAAGATCTTGAACCACTAATTATTCCTCCTGAGCCACAAACCATTAAATCAGAATCCTCTAGTGATTCGTATTCAACAAATTCAATTATGGAAGTAACGGAACCTCTAAGTATGGAAGATCGAATGAGAGCCACACGCACGGGCCAAGGTCACGCCATTATTAAGCCAGAAGTTAATGCGCCAGATTATGAAATCAAAGGACAAATTCTACACATGGTAACTAACCAATGCCAATTCAGTGGTGCACCGAATGAAGATCCTAACGAACACCTTCGTACGTTTAAAAGAATTTGTACACTATTCAAAATCCGAGAAGTGGAAGATGAGCAGATCTATCTCATGTTGTTTCCCTGGACTTTAAAGGGAGAAGCCAAAGATTGGTTAGAATCGTTACCTGAAGGGGCGATTGACACATGGGATGTTTTAGTTGAAAAATTTCTTAAACAATTCTTTCCGGCATCTAAAGCCGTGAGACTTCAAGGAGAAATTGTTACGTTCGCGCAAAAGCCAAATGAAACATTATATGAGGCGTGGACAAGATTCGGAAGGATGTTGAGAGGATGTCCTCAACACGGTTTAGACACTTATCAAATAGTACAAATATTCTACCAAGGTGTCAACGTTGCTACACGAAAAGACATCGACATAACAGCTGGTGGTTCCATTATGAAGAAAACCGCAACTGAAGCTTACAAAATTATTAATAACACAGCCTCCCACTCGCATGAGTGGCACCAAGAAAAAGATATTTTTCGATCATCTAAAGCGGCTAGAGCTGATTCTAGCCATGACTTTGATTCCGTTTCCGTAAAAATAGATGCTTTCGAAAGACGAATGGAAAAGATGAATAAAGATATTCACGCAATACGAATCAGTTGTGAGCAATGCGGTGGACCACACTTATTGAAAGATTGTCACATTGAACCAACGATGGAACAACGAGAGAATGTTTTCTATATGAACCAAAGGCCGGGAAATAATTATCAAAATAATTATCAACCGCCAAGGCTAAACTTAAATCGAAATCAAAACATTCTTTACAATCCAAAAGGACCCGAAAATAACTGGTATAACCAACAAGGTCCGAATAACCAACCAACTCAAAACAACACTTTCAATCAACAAAGACCTGGCTTATATAAACCACAACAACAAACCGAAGAGAAAAAGTCAAATATGGAAGACGTGGTATTCAAGCTAGTTGAATCTCAAACACAATTTATTGAAACTCAAACCCAAACGAACGAGAGATTTGATCAGTCATTAAGAACTCAACAAGCTTCCATTTTGAATCTAGAAAAACACATAGGTACTCTTGCTAGCATGATGAGTGAGAGGGAACAAGGAAAGCTACCGAGTAATACTGAAGTAAATCCTCGGAATGAGAATGTTAATATGGTCTCAACGAATTCTGAAAAACCAGCTCCAGAAAATGGGAAGGTTTTAGATGTGAGTAACAATGAAGAAGTTACACCACCACCACCCGAGTATATAAAGCCAGTGGTGGCACCATACAAACCACCCATCCCGTTTCCAAGAAAAGGAGTGGAGTATGAGCAAGTAATAGGTAATAAAGTTGGTGATACCATTGGAAAGAAGAAGAAGAAAAAGAATAAGAAAGTGCAAGAAACAAAAACAGTAGAAGTAAACCCGGTGAAGACAGTTCCACCAAAACCTCCACCTAGGGTAGGTGATCCGGGTGAATTTATTGTTCCTTGTCTACTTAGTGATTGTGTCATGTATGATGCACTAGCAGATTTAGGTGCAAGTGTGAGTGTTATGTCTCTTTCATTATATAAGAGATTAGGGGTAGGTGAGTTAAGTCCAACGGATATGAGTGTTCGACTCTTTGATCAAACCATTAAGCACCCAGTTGGAATTGCTAACAACCTACCCATTCAAGTAGGTAATTTAACCTTTATAGTCGAATTCATTGTCATTGACATAGAAGAGGACCCAAACTGAAATGTCCCGTTCTTATTGATTAAAAACGTTCCATATTAATTGATTTCGTTGCGAGGTTTTGACCTCTATATGAGACGTTTTTCAAAGACTGCATTCATTTTTAAAACAAACCATAACCTTTATTTCATAAATAAAGGTTTAAAAAGCTTTCCTGTTTACACACGACCATTACATAATGGTTTACAATACAAATATGTTACATCGAAATCAGTTTCTTGAATGCAGTTTTTACACAATATCATACAAACATGGACTCCAAATCTTGTCCTTATTTTAGTATGCAACAGCGGAAGCTCTTAATATTCACCTGAGAATAAACATGCTTTAAACGTCAACAAAAATGTTGGTGAGTTATAGGTTTAACCTATATATATCAAATCGTAACAATAGACCACAAGATTTCATATTTCAATACACATCCCATACATAGAGATAAAAATCATTCATATGGTGAACACCTGGTAACCGACAATAACAAGATGCATATATAAGAATATCCCCATCATTCCGGGACACCCTTCGGATATGATATAAATTTCGAAGTACTAAAGCATCCGGTACTTTGGATGGGGTTTGTTAGGCCCAATAGATCTATCTTTAGGATTCGCGTCAATTAGGGTGTCTGTTCCCAAATTCTTAGATTACCAGACTTAATAAAAAGGGGCATATTCGATTTCGATAATTCAACCATAGAATGTAGTTTCACGTACTTGTGTCTATTTTGTAAATCATTTATAAAACCTGCATGTATTCTCATCCCAAAAATATTAGATTTTAAAAGTGGGACTATAACTCACTTTCACAGATTTTTTACTTCGTCGGGAAGTAAGACTTGGCCACTGGTTGATTCACGAACCTATATCAATATATACATATATATCAAAGTATGTTCAAAAATATATTTACAACACTTTTAATATATTTTGATGTTTTAAGTTTATTAAGTCAGCTGTCCTCGTTAGTAACCTACAACTAGTTGTCCACAGTTAGATGTACAGAAATAAATCGATAAATATTATCTTGAATCAATCCACGACCCAGTGTATACGTATCTCAGTATTGATCACAACTCAAACTATATATATTTTGGAATCAACCTCAACCCTGTATAGCTAACTCCAACATTCACATATAGAGTGTCTATGGTTGTTCCGAAATATATATAGATGTGTCGACATGATAGGTCGAAACATTGTATACGTGTCTATGGTATCTCAAGATTACATAATATACAATACAAGTTGATTAAGTTATGGTTGGAATAGATTTGTTACCAATTTTCACGTAGCTAAAATGAGAAAAATTATCCAATCTTGTTTTACCCATAACTTCTTCATTTTAAATCCGTTTTGAGTGAATCAAATTGCTATGGTTTCATATTGAACTCTATTTTATGAATCTAAACAGAAAAATTATAGGTTTATAGTCGGAAAAATAAGTTACAAGTCGTTTTTGTAAAGGTAGTCATTTCAGTCGAAAGAACGACGTCTAGATGACCATTTTAGAAAACATACTTCCACTTTGAGTTTAACCATAATTTTTGGATATAGTTTCATGTTCATAATAAAAATCATTTTCTCATAATAACAACTTTTAAATCAAAGTTTATCATAGTTTTTAATTAACTAACCCAAAACAGCCCGCGGTGTTACTACGACGGCGTAAATCCGGTTTTACGGTGTTTTTCGTGTTTTCAGGTTTTAAATCATTAAGTTAGCATATCATATAGATATAGAACATGTGTTTAGTTGATTTTAAAAGTCAAGTTAGAAGGATTAACTTTTGTTTGCGAACAAGTTTAGAATTAACTAAACTATGTTCTAGTGATTACAAGTTTAAACCTTCGAATAAGATAGCTTTATATATATGAATCGAATGATGTTATGAACATCATTACTACCTTAAGTTCCTTGGATGAACCTACTGGAAAAGAGAAAAATGGATCTAGCTTCAATGGATCCTTGGATGGCTCAAAGTTCTTGAAGCAAAATCATGACACGAAAACAAGTTCAAGTAAGATCATCACTTGAAATAAGATTGTTATAGTTATAGAAATTGAACCAAAGTTTGAATATGATTATTACCTTGTATTAGAATGATAACCTACTGTAAGAAACAAAGATTTCTTGAGGTTGGATGATCACCTTACAAGATTGGAAGTGAGCTAGCAAACTTGAAAGTATTCTTGATTTTATGAAACTAGAACTTTTGGAATTTATGAAGAACACTTAGAACTTGAAGATAGAACTTGAGAGAGATCAATTAGATGAAGAAAATTGAAGAATGAAAGTGTTTGTAGGTGTTTTTGGTCGTTGGTGTATGGATTAGATATAAAGGATATGTAATTTTGTTTTCATGTAAATAAGTCATGAATGATTACTCATATTTTTGTAATTTTATGAGATATTTCATGCTAGTTGCCAAATGATGGTTCCCACATGTGTTAGGTGACTCACATGGGCTGCTAAGAGCTGATCATTGGAGTGTATATACCAATAGTACATACATCTAAAAGCTGTGTATTGTACGAGTACGAATACGGGTGCATACGAGTAGAATTGTTGATGAAACTGAACAAGGATGTAATTGTAAGCATTTTTGTTAAGTAGAAGTATTTTGATAAGTGTATTGAAGTCTTTCAAAAGTGTATAAATACATATTAAAACACTACATGTATATACATTTTAACTGAGTCGTTAAGTCATCGTTAGTCGTTACATGTAAGTGTTGTTTTGAAACCTTTAGGTTAACGATCTTGTTAAATGTTGTTAACCCAATGTTTATAATATCAAATGAGATTTTAAATTATTATATTATCATGATATTATCATGTATGAATATCTCTTAATATGATATATATACATTAAATGTCTTTACAACGATAATCGTTACATACAGTTAGTAGTCTTGTTTTTACATATGTAGTTCATTGTTAATATACTTTATGATATGTTTTCTTATCATAGTATCATGTTAACTATATATATATATATCCATATATATGTCATCATATAGTTTTTACAAGTTTTAACGTTCGTGAATCACCGATCAACTTGGGTGGTCAATTGTCTATATGAAACATATTTCAATTAATCAAGTCTTAACAAGTTTGATTGCTTAACATGTTGGAAACATTTAATCATGTAAATATCAATCTCAATTAATATATATAAACATGGAAAAGTTCGGGTCACTACAGTACCTACCCGTTAAATAAATTTCGTCCCGAAATTTTAAGCTGTTGAAGGTGTTGACGAATCTTCTGGAAATAGATGCGGGTATTTCTTCTTCATCTGATCTTCACGCTCCCAGGTGAACTCGGGTCCTCTACGAGCATTCCATCGAACCTTAACAATTGGTATCTTGTTTTGCTTAAGTCTTTTAACCTCACGATCCATTATTTCGACGGGTTCTTCGATGAATTGAAGTTTTTCGTTGATTTGGATTTCATCTAACGGAATAGTGAGATCTTCTTTAGCAAAACATTTCTTTAAATTCGAGACGTGGAAAGTGTTATGTACAGCCGCGAGTTGTTGAGGTAACTCTAGTCGGTAAGCTACTGGTCCGACACGATCAATAATCTTGAATGGTCCAATATACCTTGGATTTAATTTCCCTCGTTTACCAAATCGAACAACGCCTTTCCAAGGTGCAACTTTAAGCATGACCATCTCTCCAATTTCAAATTCTATATCTTTTCTTTTAATGTCAGCGTAGCTCTTTTGTCGACTTTGGGCGGTTTTCAACCGTTGTTGAATTTGGATGATCTTCTCGGTAGTTTCTTGTATAATCTCCGGACCCGTAATCTGTCTATCCCCCACTTCACTCCAACAAATCGGAGACCTGCACTTTCTACCATAAAGTGCTTCAAACGGCGCCATCTCAATGCTTGAATGGTAGCTGTTGTTGTAGGAAAATTCTGCTAACGGTAGATGTCGATCCCAACTGTTTCCGAAATCAATAACACATGCTCGTAGCATGTCTTCAAGCGTTTGTATCGTCCTTTCGCTCTGCCCATCAGTTTGTGGATGATAGGCAGTACTCATGTCTAGACGAGTTCCTAATGCTTGCTGTAATGTCTGCCAGAATCTTGAAATAAATCTGCCATCCCTATCAGAGATAATAGAGATTGGTATTCCATGTCTGGAGACGACTTCCTTCAAATACAGTCGTGCTAACTTCTCCATCTTGTCATCTTCTCTTATTGGTAGGAAGTGTGCTGATTTGGTGAGACGATCAACTATTACCCAAATAGTATCAAAACCACTTGCAGTCCTTGGCAATTTAGTGATGAAATCCATGGTAATGTTTTCCCATTTCCATTCCGGGATTTCGGGTTGTTGAAGTAGACCTGATGGTTTCTGATGCTCAGCTTTGACCTTAGAACACGTCAAACATTCTCCTACGTATTTAGCAACATCGGCTTTCATACCCGGCCACCAAAAATGTTTCTTGAGATCCTTGTACATCTTCCCCGTTCCAGGATGTATTGAGTATCTGGTTTTATGAGCTTCTCTAAGTACCATTTCTCTCATATCTCCAAATTTTGGTACCCAAATCCTTTCAGCCCTATACCGGGTTCCGTCTTCCCCAATATTAAGATGCTTCTCCGATCCTTTGGGTATTTCATCCTTTAAATTTCCCTCTTTTAAAACTCCTTGTTGCGCCTCCTTTATTTGAGTAGTAAGGTTATTATGAATCATTATATTCATAGATTTTACTCGAATGGGTTCTCTGTCCTTCCTGCTCAAGGCATCGGCTACCACATTTGCCTTCCCCGGGTGGTAACGAATCTCAAAGTCGTAATCATTCAATAATTCAATCCACCTACGCTGCCTCATATTCAGTTGTTTCTGATTAAATATGTGTTGAAGACTTTTGTGGTCGGTATATATAATACTTTTGACCCCATATAAGTAGTGCCTCCAAGTCTTTAATGCAAAAACAACCGCGCCTAATTCCAAATCATGCGTCGTATAATTTTGTTCGTGAATCTTCAATTGTCTAGACGCATAAGCAATCACCTTCGTTCGTTGCATTAATACACAACCGAGACCTTGCTTTGATGCATCACAATAAATCACAAAATCATCATTCCCTTCAGGCAATGACAATATAGGTGCCGTAGTTAGCTTTTTCTTCAATAACTGAAACGCTTTCTCTTGTTCATCATTCCATTCAAATTTCTTCCCTTTATGCGTTAATGCAGTCAAGGGTTTTGCTATTCTGGAAAAGTCTTGGATGAACCTTCTGTAGTAACCAGCTAGTCCTAAAAACTGGCGTATGTGTTTCGGAGTTTTCGGGGTTTCCCACTTTTCAACAGTTTCTATCTTTGTCGGATCCACCTTAATACCTTCTTTGTTCACTATGTGACCGAGGAATTGAACTTCTTCCAACCAAAATGCACACTTTGAAAACTTAGCGTACAATTCTTCCTTCCTCAATACTTCTAACACCTTTCTCAAATGTTCACCGTGTTCTTGGTCATTCTTTGAGTAAATAAGTATGTCATCAATGAAAACAATGACAAACTTGTCAAGGTATGGTCCACACACTCGGTTCATAAGGTCCATGAACACAGCTGGTGCATTAGTTAAACCAAACGGCATGACCATAAACTCGTAATGACCGTAACGTGTTCTGAAAGCAGTCTTTGGAATATCATCTTCTTTCACCCGCATTTGATGATACCCGGAACGTAAGTCAATCTTTGAATAAACAGACGAGCCTTGTAGTTGATCAAATAAGTCGTCGATTCTCGGTAGTGGGTAGCGGTTCTTGATGGTAAGTTTGTTCAACTCTCGGTAGTCGATACACAACCTGAATGTACCATCTTTCTTCTTGACAAACAAAACAGGAGCTCCCCACGGTGATGTGCTTGGTCGAATGAAACCACGCTCTAAAAGTTCTTGTAATTGGCTTTGCAGTTCTTTCATCTCGCTGGGTGCGAGTCTGTAAGGAGCACGAGCTATTGGTGCAGCTCCTGGTACAAGATCTATTTGAAATTCAACGGATCGATGTGGGGGTAATCCCGGTAATTCTTTCGGAAATACATCGGGAAATTCTTTTGCAATGGGAACATCATTGATGCTCTTTTCTTCAGTTTGTACTTTCTCGACGTGTGCTAGAACAGCATAGCAACCTTTTCTTATTAGTTTTTGTGCCTTCAAATTACTAATAAGATGTAGCTTCGTGTTGCCCTTTTCTCCGTACACCATTAAGGGTTTTCCTTTTTCTCGTATAATGCGAATTGCATTTTTGTAACAAACGATCTCCGCTTTCACTTCTTTCAACCAGTCCATACCGATTATCACATCAAAACTCCCTAACTCTACTGGTATCAAATCAATCTTAAATGTTTCGCTAACCAGTTTAATTTCTCGATTCCGACATATATTATCTGCTGAAATTAATTTACCATTTGCTAATTCGAGTAAAAATTTACTATCCAAAGGCGTCAATGGACAACTTAATTTAGCACAAAAATCTCTACTCATATAGCTTCTATCCGCACCCGAATCAAATAAAACGTAAGCAGATTTATTGTCAATAAGAAACGTACCCGTAACAAGCTCCGGGTCTTCCTGTGCCTCTACCGCATTAATATTGAAAACTCTTCCACGGCCTTGTCCATTCGTGTTCTCCTGGTTCGGGCAATTTCTAATAATGTGGCCTGGTTTTCCACATTTATAACAAACTACATTGGCATAACTTGCTCCGACACTACTTGCTCCGCCATTACTCGTTCCGACACCATTTGTTCCTTTCGTTCTATTAACCCCTGGTCCGTAGACCTCACACTTCGCCGCGCTATGACCATTTCTTTTACACTTGTTGCAAAATTTGGTGCAGAACCCCGAGTGATTCTTTTCACACCTTTGGCATAGCTGCTTCTGATTGTTGTTGTTGTTGCGGTTATTATTGTTGTTGGGATGATTGTTGTAGTTGCTGTTGTTGTTATTGTTATTGTTGGGCCGTTTGTTGTAGTTGCGATTGATGTTGCGATTGTTGGGATAATTGTTGCGATTATTGTTGTAATTGCTGTTGTTGTTGTATTGGTGATTCTTATCACCGTTTTCCTCCCACTTTCTTTTGACTTGCTTCACATTGGCCTCTTCAGCAGTCTGTTCTTTAATTCTTTCTTCAATCTGGTTCACTAGTTTGTGAGCCATTCTACATGCCTGTTGTATGGAGGCGGGCTCGTGTGAACTTATATCTTCTTGGATTCTTTCCGGTAATCCTTTCACAAACGCGTCGATCTTCTCTTCCTCATCTTCGAATGCTCCCGGACACAATAGGCACAATTCTGTGAATCGTCTTTCGTACGTGGTAATATCAAATCCTTGGGTTCGTAACCCTCTAAGTTCTGTCTTGAGCTTATTGACCTCGGTTCTGGGACGGTACTTCTCGTTCATCAGGTGCTTGAATGCTGACCACGGTAGTGCGTACGCATCATCTTGTCCCACTTGCTCCAGATAGGTATTCCACCATGTTAACGCAGAACCTGTGAAGGTATGCGTAGCGTACTTCACTTTGTCCTCTTCAGTACACTTACTTATGGCAAACACCGATTCAACCTTCTCGGTCCACCGTTTCAATCCGATCGGTCCTTCGGTTCCATCAAATTCCAAAGGTTTGCAGGCAGTGAATTCTTTGTAGGTGCATCCTACACGATTTCCTGTACTGCTAGATCCAAGGTTATTGTTGGTATGTAGCGCAGCCTGTACTGCGGCTATGTTTGAAGCTAGAAAAGTACGGAATTCCTCTTCATTCATATTCACGGTGTGTCGAGTAGTCGGTGCCATTTCCTTCAAAATAGTTAAATGGAACAAGTTAATCATACAGAATATTAAGAGTAGTTAATAGTATTTCGTAGCATAATATGAACTCATTTATAAAAGCTTTTTCTTCATATTAGCGTTTTATAAGTTTAAATTCGGGTAGTACCTACCCGTTAAGTTCATACTTAGTAGCTAATATACAATTCAACTACTACAATTCTATATGAAAAACTGATTGTAATAATATTTCGCGTTCAAACTTTTATACAATATTTTACAAACTTACAATACCGCTTATTTTACATAAAGCATGAAATATAGCACACAATAACTTTGATACAAGATAGTTGTGAAGACAATTCTAGCTAGTACACAAGTCGTTCAGCAAAGGCAATAAAGACACGTAATTCATACGTCCAGAAACAAGTCATGCATTCTGGTTTTACTAGGACTACTTCCCATCCTTGGTCTTGTGCAACATAACCGTTATGGCCGTTGATAAGACAGCGTGTTGTAACGTCATCAAAGGGACGAGGGTTACGTAATGTCCAACAGTCCCGTAATAATCTAAAAACCTCATTTCTTACCCCAATTACCGACTCCGTCACTTGTGGAAACGTTTTGTTTAATAGTTGTAGCCCGATGTTCTTGTTCTCACTTTGGTGAGAAGCGAACAATACTAATCCGTAAGCATAACATGCTTCTTTATGTTGCATGTTAGCCGCTTTTTCTAAATCACGAAGTCCAATATTCGGATATATTGAGTCAAAATAATTTCTTAACCCGTTGCGTAAAATAGCATTTGGGTTCCCCGCAATATATGCGTCAAAGTAAACACATCGTAACTTATGGGTTTCCCAATGTGATATCCCCCATCTTTCAAACGAAAGTCTCTTATAAACCAAGACATTCTTGGAACGTTCTTCGAATGTCTTACAAACTGATCTCGCCTTAAATAGTTGTGCCGAAGAATTCTGGCCGACTCTAGACAAGATTTCATCAATCATGTCTCCGGGTAGGTCTCTTAAAATATTGGGCTGTCTATCCATTTTGTGTTTTTAAACTGTAAAATAGACAAGAGTTAGTTTCATAAAAAAATACTTATTAATACAAGTAATTTTTACATATATCATAAAGCATAAGAACACTATATTACATATATTACACCACACGAATACAACTATCTTATTCCGACTCGCTCGTTTCTTCTTCTTCGGTTTTGGTTCGTTTTGCCAAGTTTCTAGGGATATATGATGTTCCCCTAATACGAGCCGTCGTTGTCCACATTGGTTTAGAAAAACCTGGTGGTTTAGAGGTTCCCGGGTCATTGTTACAACTTAAGGACTTCGGGGGTTGACGATACATATAAAGTTCATCGGGGTTGGAATTAGATTTCTCTATTTTTATGCCCTTTCCCTTATTATTTTCTTTTGCCTTTTTAAATTCAGTTGGGGTAATTTCTATAACATCATCGGAATTCTCGTCGGAATCCGATTCATCGGAGAATTGGTAATCCTCCCAATATTTTGCTTCCTTGGCGGAAACACCATTGACCATAATTAACTTTGGTCGGTTGGTTGAGGATTTTCTTTTACTTAACCGTTTTATTATTTCCCCCACCGGTTCTATTTCTTCATCCGGTTCCGATTCTTCTTCCGGTTCCGATTCTTTTTTCCGGTTCCGACTCTTCTTCCGTTCCTCTTCGGGAACTTGTGAATCAGTCCACAAATCATTCCAATTTACATTTGACTCTTCATTATTATTAGGTGAGTCAATGGGACTTGTTCTAGAGGTAGACATCTATCACATAATATCAAACACGTTAAGAGATTAATATATCACATAATGTTCATATGTTAAAAATATATAGTTTCCAACAAAAATGTTAAGCAATCATTTTTAAAGAAAACACGGTCGAAGTCCAGACTCACTAATGCATCCTAACAAACTCGATAAGACACACTAATGCAAATTTTCTGGTTCTCTAAGACCAACGCTCGGATACCAACTGAAATGTCCCGTTCTTATTGATTAAAAACGTTCCATATTAATTGATTTCGTTGCGAGGTTTTGACCTCTATATGAGACGTTTTTCAAAGACTGCATTCATTTTTAAAACAAACCATAACCTTTATTTCATAAATAAAGGTTTAAAAAGCTTTCCTGTTTACACACGACCATTACATAATGGTTTACAATACAAATATGTTACATCGAAATCAGTTTCTTGAATGCAGTTTTTACACAATATCATACAAACATGGACTCCAAATCTTGTCCTTATTTTAGTATGCAACAGCGGAAGCTCTTAATATTCACCTGAGAATAAACATGCTTTAAACGTCAACAAAAATGTTGGTGAGTTATAGGTTTAACCTATATATATCAAATCGTAACAATAGACCACAAGATTTCATATTTCAATACACATCCCATACATAGAGATAAAAATCATTCATATGGTGAACACCTGGTAACCGACAATAACAAGATGCATATATAAGAATATCCCCATCATTCCGGGACACCCTTCGGATATGATATAAATTTCGAAGTACTAAAGCATCCGGTACTTTGGATGGGGTTTGTTAGGCCCAATAGATCTATCTTTAGGATTCGCGTCAATTAGGGTGTCTGTTCCCAAATTCTTAGATTACCAGACTTAATAAAAAGGGGCATATTCGATTTCGATAATTCAACCATAGAATGTAGTTTCACGTACTTGTGTCTATTTTGTAAATCATTTATAAAACCTGCATGTATTCTCATCCCAAAAATATTAGATTTTAAAAGTGGGACTATAACTCACTTTCACAGATTTTTTACTTCGTCGGGAAGTAAGACTTGGCCACTGGTTGATTCACGAACCTATATCAATATATACATATATATCAAAGTATGTTCAAAAATATATTTACAACACTTTTAATATATTTTGATGTTTTAAGTTTATTAAGTCAGCTGTCCTCGTTAGTAACCTACAACTAGTTGTCCACAGTTAGATGTACAGAAATAAATCGATAAATATTATCTTGAATCAATCCACGACCCAGTGTATACGTATCTCAGTATTGATCACAACTCAAACTATATATATTTTGGAATCAACCTCAACCCTGTATAGCTAACTCCAACATTCACATATAGAGTGTCTATGGTTGTTCCGAAATATATATAGATGTGTCGACATGATAGGTCGAAACATTGTATACGTGTCTATGGTATCTCAAGATTACATAATATACAATACAAGTTGATTAAGTTATGGTTGGAATAGATTTGTTACCAATTTTCACGTAGCTAAAATGAGAAAAATTATCCAATCTTGTTTTACCCATAACTTCTTCATTTTAAATCCGTTTTGAGTGAATCAAATTGCTATGGTTTCATATTGAACTCTATTTTATGAATCTAAACAGAAAAATTATAGGTTTATAGTCGGAAAAATAAGTTACAAGTCGTTTTTGTAAAGGTAGTCATTTCAGTCGAAAGAACGACGTCTAGATGACCATTTTAGAAAACATACTTCCACTTTGAGTTTAACCATAATTTTTGGATATAGTTTCATGTTCATAATAAAAATCATTTTCTCATAATAACAACTTTTAAATCAAAGTTTATCATAGTTTTTAATTAACTAACCCAAAACAGCCCGCGGTGTTACTACGACGGCGTAAATCCGGTTTTACGGTGTTTTTCGTGTTTTCAGGTTTTAAATCATTAAGTTAGCATATCATATAGATATAGAACATGTGTTTAGTTGATTTTAAAAGTCAAGTTAGAAGGATTAACTTTTGTTTGCGAACAAGTTTAGAATTAACTAAACTATGTTCTAGTGATTACAAGTTTAAACCTTCGAATAAGATAGCTTTATATGTATGAATCGAATGATGTTATGAACATCATTACTACCTTAAGTTCCTTGGATGAACCTACTGGAAAAGAGAAAAATGGATCTAGCTTCAATGGATCCTTGGATGGCTCAAAGTTCTTGAAGCAAAATCATGACACGAAAACAAGTTCAAGTAAGATCATCACTTGAAATAAGATTGTTATAGTTATAGAAATTGAACCAAAGTTTGAATATGATTATTACCTTGTATTAGAATGATAACCTACTGTAAGAAACAAAGATTTCTTGAGGTTGGATGATCACCTTACAAGATTGGAAGTGAGCTAGCAAACTTGAAAGTATTCTTGATTTTATGAAACTAGAACTTTTGGAATTTATGAAGAACACTTAGAACTTGAAGATAGAACTTGAGAGAGATCAATTAGATGAAGAAAATTGAAGAATGAAAGTGTTTGTAGGTGTTTTTGGTCGTTGGTGTATGGATTAGATATAAAGGATATGTAATTTTGTTTTCATGTAAATAAGTCATGAATGATTACTCATATTTTTGTAATTTTATGAGATATTTCATGCTAGTTGCCAAATGATGGTTCCCACATGTGTTAGGTGACTCACATGGGCTGCTAAGAGCTGATCATTGGAGTGTATATACCAATAGTACATACATCTAAAAGCTGTGTATTGTACGAGTACTAATACGGGTGCATACGAGTAGAATTGTTGATGAAACTGAACAAGGATGTAATTGTAAGCATTTTTGTTAAGTAGAAGTATTTTGATAAGTGTATTGAAGTCTTTCAAAAGTGTATAAATACATATTAAAACACTACATGTATATACATTTTAACTGAGTCGTTAAGTCATCGTTAGTCGTTACATGTAAGTGTTGTTTTGAAACCTTTAGGTTAACGATCTTGTTAAATGTTGTTAACCCAATGTTTATAATATCAAATGAGATTTTAAATTATTATATTATCATGATATTATCATGTATGAATATCTCTTAATATGATATATATACATTAAATGTCTTTACAACGATAATCGTTACATATATGTCTCGTTCAAAAATCATTAAGTTAGTAGTCTTGTTTTTACATATGTAGTTCATTGTTAATATACTTTATGATATGTTTTCTTATCATAGTATCATGTTAACTATATATATATATCCATATATATGTCATCATATAGTTTTTACAAGTTTTAACGTTCGTGAATCACCGATCAACTTGGGTGGTCAATTGTCTATATGAAACATATTTCAATTAATCAAGTCTTAACAAGTTTGATTGCTTAACATGTTGGAAACATTTAATCATGTAAATATCAATCTCAATTAATATATATAAACATGGAAAAGTTCAGGTCACTACACAAACATTCCTCTAATTTTAGGTCGACCATTCTTTGCGTCCACCGGGGCGTTATTTGATGTAGGAAATGGAAGAATGACACTTAAAAGTAGTGACAAATCTATCACCTTTATGATTCGAAAGTCTAAATCTCCACCAACCAAGACCGTTGAACCAGAAAAAACGATTGGTAAGAACCATGTTGTTTTACCAACTCCAACGGTAGTGCTTAATAATAATAAAACGCCTAAGTGTGGGGAAAATGAAGTAACACCTAATGATGACATGATAACAAAGAACCCCGTTATTGATACGAAATTAAATGACCCCGTTATTAACAGTTCAATGAAGAAACTTTTTAAACGGGCTATTGATGCTAGAAGTAAGGGGAACTTTAAGTTATGTAACCGGTTAGTATCCAATCTGTCACCTAAAGAAAAGGCGAAACTAGTTGAAATTGTGGATATTACTGGAGAAGCTAGTCAATGGCTTAAAGAAAAAGTCACAGATATGCAAGTTGATTATGGACCAAGAGAAATTGAAGATGAAGTTAATCACAATTATGACACCACAGCTACCTAAGTGTGGGGAGATTCAAATGTTCTAAAAGAAAATGTTATTTAGAATTAGTTGTTCTGTTCTCGTGTAGTTCCGAGAATGGAATCCGATTGGTCTTTCCCGCTAGCAGACACTAAAGAACTAGTTTTCTCCCTCCATTCTGAATTTTTGCTTTGTAGGTTTTATATGAAATTAATATGCTTTTTAAATTTAAGTTTTGTGTGTTTTTAAAAACAAAATTTACTTTATTTCATTAAGTTGAAAAAAAAAATGATTTATAAAATTCGTCGTAAGTTGAAGACTAGGTCATAGAGCCGAAATTGCTTTACCCGAGGACGGGGCGACAAATTTTGTTATCATTATTTTTAATTTTATTGATCTAAAGTATGCTAAAAAGATTTTAGATTTTATACATTTTTGAACGTGGGGTTATATACCAAACTTAAAAAATATGTATATATATGTTTGTGTTCTATGTTATGTACAAAATAGGGTAAAACAGCGCACTTTCGAAGACTGTCATTAAGTTCAGCAAAAGGTACTAATTTTGACGACAAGACGCAAAACAACAAATGTGATATAACAAATGAAGGAATGAATGATGAGGCGCGCCATCTATCATTCGATGAGCTTAGAATTTACAAACTGGGTATTTTTAATCATTTTTCTACACTAATCACCCTCATGAATTTAAATTTTTACTGATTTCTTGCAAATGAGGGCATTGCAAGATCTCAAGTGTGGGGAAGGGTTATAAATTCTCTCGGGTTTGCACTTAGTTTATTTGCCAAATTTTGTGAAAATTTGAAAAATTTTCAACTAAATGAATTTAAAATCATGTTTATACATATTTATGAACGGTGAAAACTAGGTGATAATACCGAAATTATCGTTACCTCGAAAAGGACATAAATTGAGAAACAACCCAAAACGCTTGAATTCGTTTAAAATGGGATAGAAGAGAATAAAAAGGCAAAGAAAAGAATAAATAAAAGCTAAGTGTGGGGAGAATGTACCAAGTTATTCAATTAAAAACTATCTATCACATTTTTGTATAAGAATTATTGCAGGTACTTTTGCTTTGGACGATACTAATCAGTTTTACCCGGTTTACTGTAATACATTTGAAAGAAAGATGGATCTACACGATGAATCAATTCCATCATTAAAAGGAAGTAAAGTCTTCCGAAAAAGACACGCGCTTCTTGATTTAGGTCATGAAGTTGTCGTCCAGACCAGCTGTAGGTTGACGAAAAATCTAGAAAAGTCATCACTAAAATCAGCAGAAATCCACGGACCTCAGCATCAAACAGGGTCGCCAGGTGGTCAGATTTATCCTAACCATGAGAAGGATTTATCTCGTACAATGGGGAGGCACCGTGCAAATTAGCTTGATAAGACTAATGAATCAGATCCCCAGAAAAGGATAATCTCCTTAAAGATTAAAAATCAGCTTTTAAGACTGATAATACTCAATCCTAGAGATTGACCTTAAAGATTGAGAATTCAAACTCATGGAATTCGATGATATCTAAACTCGAGCTTGAACGAGAAAATATTTTGATCAAAAATACAAACCGATTTGTTTTCTGAAAAAACCATTTTCAATGCGTTCATTACCATTGAACGTAAAATCCTAAGAAATTCACCTGGAATTCATTAGGTCACCTGAACCAAATCGGGTATCAACCGTAAGAACGGTGGTTGCATAGCATGGTCGGAGACAGGACCTTGTGCCAGACCGAAAAATCAAAGGATGATCTTTACTATCGCTCCTACCATGGATAGTTCTAGCATCCGACACGTTAATAAGACCATAATCATCTGCATGTCACGGGACATTGCCTTAACAGTTTCTTGTTCATCACTTTCCTTTACAACCGGACGGTAGTTTACCGAAAGGTAATATACGGAACAAGTAAACTGGATGTGTGCTTTCCGATACAGGGATAGCAGTGGATTACACGAGCCTAAAAGTTTTTAGCCAAAATATTGATCCACAAATATATTTTGCAACACCGATGGTGGATCAAATCAGAAAACTTGTCTAGGGTAAAATCTAGCTTGAATTTTCAAAAGTTCAAATGTTTTCATAAAGATCCAATTTCCTTAAGGATCTACATTTTTATAGTCATGTGGGACTTCAAACCGCCTTTCAAATGTGCACTTTGATTTGGAAACCGAAAGTAAATCGGCTATTTGATTGCAAGTGTCGTTGACCTAAACCCGAGGCAACTGTGGATGGCACAACCACCTTTAACCATGGTTCTATCGTTACTATCATTGTTTATAACACCGTATCAAAATCACTGATGTATAAAGTGTGAAGAATAAAGAAGTGATTCTAGTATGTTTTTATTTCAAGACTGTATTGCTTGAGGACAAGCAACGCTCAAGTGTGGGGATATTGATAAGGCTAAAAAGGAACATATATTTCATAGCATTATTCCCCAAGAAAGACAAGATTTTAGTTGCAATTGTTCCATTTTCAAGTAATATTCGTTTATATTAAATAAGTGCGAAGACAAAAGGCGAAAACGAAGATTCAAAGACAAAAAGGTCCAAAAAGCTAAAAAGTACAAGATACAATTAAAAAGGTTCAAATTATTGATGAAGAACGTCTAAAAACGACAAGAGTACAAGTTACAAAACGCAAAGTACACGATATAAAATTGTACGAAAGGGCGTTCGAAAATCCGGAACCGAGGCATGAACCAACTCTCAACGCGCGACGCAACGGAGCTGAAAGTACAAGTCAACTATGCACAAGAATAAAATATAATATTTAATTAATTCATAATAAGAATAATATTAAATAATAAAAAGTTGTTAATTGAGCATAGTTCAGGGGTCGTAAGTGAAAATTCAATTTGATATTTTGCCTATAAAAGGCATGTAATTCGATGAATTAGAACTACACCTTTTTCTCTTTCCTTTCTCTGATTCTCAATGTAAGATATTTATATTTATAATATTAATTTTAATTTTAAGTTTAATAATAATAATTTAGTTATTGTAACAAATGATTTACGGGCTTTAAGTCGGAACTCTGTCCGTGTAACGCTACGCTATTTTTAACCACTGTAAGCTATGTTCTTCCTTTTTAATTTAATATCTCGTAGCTAAGTTATTATTATGCTTATTTAAAACGAAGTAATCATGATGTTGGGCTAATTACTAAAATTGGGTAATTGGGCTTTGTACCATAATTAAGGTTTGGGCAAAAGACCGACACTTGTGGAAATTAGACTATTGACTATTAATAGATGGGGGTATTGTCTAATTGAGTGACAACTCATTGGAGTCTGTCGAACCTATCTTCAAATTAATTATCCTAATAATTAATAATGATTATGGTTGTCCTATTTAGTGACGTTCATATGGAATCTATTATAATCATTTAATTAATTATTCGGGTTGGGTAATTGATTATTCAAACTGATCAAGTGGGTAAATTAATATTCATATCTAATCAAAACAGGGGTAGATTACATACAGTGATAACTGGTGTAATTGTTGACAGAAGTGATAACTGCGTCACAGTTTAAATCCTTAATTAGTTGGAATATTTGACTTCGGGTATAAGGGTAATTTGATGAGGACACTCGCACTTTATATTTATGACCGATGGACTATTATGGATAAAAACCAGATAGGTATCAAATAAACCATGACAAAGGACAATTAACCCGAGTAACAATTAATTAAAATCAAAACGTCAAACATCATGATTACGGAAGTTTAAATAAGCATAATCCTTTTATTTCATATTCTATCGCAATTTTATTTATTGTTATTTTATTTATCGTCATTTATTTATTTTACGCACTTTAATTATTGTCATTTATCTTTACGCTTAAAAATATAAAATCGACAAACCGGTCATTAAACGGTAAAAACCCCCCTTTTATAATAATATTACTACTTATATATATATATATATATATTTATATAAATATAGTTTTATAAAAATATAGTACGTAATCACTAGCTCCCTGTGGAACGAACCGGACTTACTAAAAACTACACTACTCTACGATTAGGTACACTGCCTATAGTGTTGTAGCAAGGTTTAGGTATATCCCATCCGTAAATTAATAAAACTTGTGTCATATTTTGTAGTATTTCCTAGTAAAAATAATACTATTTCGTACCCTCACGCTACATCATCAGTTATCATCATCATCGACATCATATTCTTCATGAATCTTAGCCTTTAGAGCAATTAACGTGTTCTTCTCTCTTTTGGCCTTCTCTACCTCATCATCTTTGTCTAGTATGACCTCATGTACTTTGAGATTTCCAATGAGTTCATCAAGAGTCAATTTTTCTACATTCTTTGATTCGTCAATGGCCGTCACTTTTGGTCTCCATCTTGATGGTAGAGCTCTTAAGAATTTTTGAACATATTGCTTATCCATATAGATTGTACCTAGAGCTTTCAAACTTGAAAAAATATTGTTAAATCTAGTATAAGCACTATCTATTTTCTCATAATCTTCAATAGCAAATTGTTCATATTTAGTTATAAGCAATTCTACTTTATTTTCTATGACTTACGGGTTTCCATGACGAGTAACCATGATATTATCTCAAATTTCTTTAGCACTAACCATCATAAAAACTCTCTCATATTCTTTCCTAGGCAAAGCATTAAAGATGGTCATTTTTGCTTCATAGTTTTTGTCTACATCTACTTTGTGTTCCTTAGACCACTCTTCCTCGGGTATAAAGATTTTAGTTTTTTCCATCATCACCAAGCTTAAATAGAACATAATCACCTTTAGTAATGATGTTCCAATAGTCTTTGTCTTTGGAGCGGACATACGTTTCAAATTGATGCTTCCAATAACAAAATCCTTCACTTTCAAGAAGTGGAGGCCTTTGCACGGAGCATCCTTCACTATAGTTCAAGTTCTCAAACTTTTGTTCCATGATCTTAAACTCTAAGATTTACAAAAGTTAGTCTTAATTCCAAATTAGTAATTTTTAGCAAAACGTTTAGAGCAACCGCTCTGATACCAATTGTAAGCTACTAGAGGAGGGGTGAATAGTTACTTAGTCGATTTTACAAAATATTTCTTTACATTTTGTTGAACTTGAACTTAATATAGTGTGATTTGAAATGTTTGTTCTTAAACACTACATATAAAATATATGTATGTGTAAATGTAATCAAAAAGATAAGGGAAGAGATAACAAACACAACCATATATAGTGGTTCGGGAAGATGTTAACTAATCTTCCTTAATCCACTCCCCAATTCTACGAATTGAGATTTTTCTTCACTATGATACTCCAAACTCGGTGGAGTGTCCAGATGCAACACTAGTACTTCGATAAGCCGCAACTTGTGAACCCTTACGTCCCTTTGAAGACTTTACAATCACCTAAACCTCTTACCACAAGATCCTAATTCACTATCCTAGTTAAAACTCCACTACTTTCTAGATCCCTTTAAGAAGATAGTTTACAAGTAAACTTACAACTTAAGCTTACAAGTACTCTTGCTAGAATCACTCTAAAAGTTTACAATGAATTATGAGAATTGTAGGTTTTTCGTATGCCCGAGAGACGTATTTAATTAATGTGGCTGATATGTTATGATCCAAGTCTGGCCATACCCAATAACAAGCTTACCGACACCTTAAACGTATTTGATCTTAACTATTGGATCATTAAACGAATATGCGACACTTGGACTTTAGAAAATCGGGTTTCTAAAATATTATCACTTGAGATAAATTGTTTAGACAATTTATATATTAAGAATTTGATTATTTATATGTATAAATAATTATGTTTTGTTATACTTTATAAATTGGTTTATAAAGTACAAGTAACCTATATTTATAACTTGAACTTTAATAACAAGTTTTATATAAAATGTAACAAGTTTTATATAAATTATACTTATTATTTAAATGATACAAGAATGCAGATTTTGGGACTCCTAGGTGACATCCCATGCTTGCTTGGTTACTTGTAAACAATATATTCCTTAAGGCATGCAAGACTCTCTTTAACTAAGGGATTCCTTGACTCAAGTGAGTGAGAAAACAAGCAATACACTAAAAAAAATGCAGTTTTTCTGCTGAAAACACAACTGCTGGCTGTGGCAGTTTAGAGGGAAAAAGAGAGTGTTTTTGCATGGTAATCTTGTTAATCAAGTGTCTAAAATCCTAACCAAACAAAGGAAGGTGTTGGTGCATCAAAAGCTTGGGGTATTACACACTTGAGGCTTCAAGTTAGAAGCTTTCTTGCCTTCATCTTCATCATCATCTTGTACATTTGTAAAAACTACCCTCAACTAGCTTGAGGAGGTATTATCTCTAAACCCACTCTTAATTTGTAAGTATGTTTCACAACTTGATCCTATTTGGGATTTAACTTTAAATGGTTAAAGATTTACAAGTTTTAAAATGGTAATTTATACGCTTCCGCAAATATTATTTCTTGAATGATTATAAGTATTATGGAACTTGTTAAATCCCAACAATGTTATCTAGAGCCGAAGTTGTTGAAATATGCTTCGAGATGGTTATTAAACCCACTATAATTTTGCATTCTATGAACATACATGAAGTAGAATGTAAAATTTTCGGTTTTGAGTGGTTTGTCATTTTGGCCAAAATCACTTGTGATTCTGCATTCTGTATTGCCAATCACTTGTGATTCTGTGTTGCAGATCACTTGTGATTATGTGTTTCCAATCACTTGTGATTCTGTATTGCCTATCACTTATGTTGGTGATGTTCACAATCTAAGCCTTGACCTTGTGTTTGGTTGCATGTTTGGTTGATTTAATATTTATTCATTTGGTATGTAATAATATTATTTTGGTTATGTAATTTATTTTATATTTGGTATGTAAAATAGATTAGGTTGTAATTTCACTTTTTTAGACAAAATGTATTAGGATATATTTTGTAAAAAGATGAAGATGATGAAGACTTGAAGAACACAAGAAGAAGCATTTGGATGCAAGATTAAGTGGGAGATTTAAAATCTCCTACTTTGTGTTATAACCCCTTATCCGGTGGCATTTGTTTTCGGCTAAACAAATGTCTACCAAAATGGCTTGATTGTGAACATATTTGTTTTGCATGCATGGTTGATTATTGTATGATTGTGGATTGTATGTTTGTATGCTACAAGTTAATCACACAAGTTAACAACAAGCAAAATGGCAATTTAATTGGTTAAATTATACATTAATTAACGACATGCAAAACGACAATTTAATTGGTTAAATTAAAAATTGCTAAAAGGACATTAATAAACGGTTATTAAGAACATGATTAGGATCATATATATAAAATGGTTTATAGACATGAAAATGGATTTCAAATGAACCATACACTAAATGCATGTTGGTGTATGGCATAAAAGTTTTCTCAAACTAGAATTAATGAAAACTTAAAATCCCTTATTAACAAGGCAAACAAGTTAAACGCCATCCTTTTGTGCAACACTTAAAAATATTAGGGAACTCACAATGGGATAAAGGTCACCTAACCGTTATGAGCAAACTAATATGATTAAGGTGAATTTTGCATGCTTGTGGGATAAAGGTCACCTAACCACTTGTATGTTAAGTTTACACGTTTACACAAGTAGGACGACTTGATTTGGAAATCATGAACTTAGGGTCACCGAAGCATGAGGAACAAATAGGCGTTGATGGGATAAATATGCCATGCAAAAGGATTGCATGATCCCATAACTTAGAAGTTGCAAAAGGATTGCAATTGTCATATAATGACTACCTAGCTAAATCAAATAACGGGATAAAGGTCACCTAACCGAAATTTGGTTTACCGTTGGATTCTAAAATTTAATAAATATCAATTGGATTTAAAGGGTATTGATCGTTAAATTAAAATTGATACTTAAACAACTTTGTTAAATTTTGTAGATGGGCGCCAATAACAACAACATTTCGAACGTACCAATAAGCTTTAACAACCTATCGTTGAGGTCAATCCTCGAAAAGGAAAAACTCAACCATACGAACTTCATGGATTGGTTTCGCAATCTAAGAATTGTCCTCAAACTAGAGGACAGGGTGTATGTGTTGGAAGACCCCATTCCCGATCAACCAGATGAGGATGATACGGAAGGCATGGCTTATTGGGAGAAATATTGCACCGATTCGTTGCAAGTTTCTTGCCTCATGCTTGGGACTATGATACCCGAACTCCAAAAGGATTTTGAGCATCATAGTGCATATGACATGATCACACAGTTGAAGGAGATGTTCCTTCAACAAGCTCGTGTCGAGCACTTTGAAACGGTTCGAGCGCTTCATGCATGTCGGATGGACGACTCCCAATCTGTTTCATCTTATGTCCTTAAGATGAAAAACCTTATTGATCGAGCGAACCGTCTAAATTGCAACGTGTCTAATGAATTAGCCACAGACCTCATTCTCAACTCATTGTCAAAAAGGTTTGACACATTTGTAATGAATTACAATATGAATGGTTGGGATAAAAGCATTGGCGAATTACATGCCATACTTAAGACGGCAGAAGCAAGCATGGGTAAAAGGGCTTCACCGGTGTTTACGATCAATGAAGGCGGGTCCAAAAACAATAACACTTCTAAGCTAAAGGCGGCTAAGAGGAAGGGACCCACCTACCAAGGCAAAGGCAAGGGAAAAGGAAAGATGGTTACCCCAACCAACAACAACAAGAAGCAAAAGGTTGCTGGTAAAGCTAACCCCAAGGAAGATCCGTGCTTTGGTTGCGGTGAGATGGGTCACTGGAAACGCAACTGCCCGGTCTACCTAAAGGAGTTGAAGGAAAAGAGGGATGCAGGGCAAACTTCAGGTAATGTATATATGGTATACATTGAGCTTAGTATTACTTCTTCTAATACATGGGTATTAGACACAGGATGTGGAACTCATATTTGCAATTCTTTGCAGGGGTTCAAATGAAGTAATCAAGATGCGGGAACAACAAGTCTCTTCATGGGAAATGGAGCAAGGGTGCAGGTGAAAGCTCAAGGAGACTTTGTTTTAAAGCTTCCAAGTGGTTTGGAGCTTACTTTGAAAAATGTTTTGTATGCACCTGATTTATCACGAAACATTATTTCTGTATCCCGTTTGAAAAAATATGGTTTTAACCTTAATTTCATTAATGATGATATCCATGTTTCTTTAGATAATGTGTTTTATTTCAAGGCTTCGCCTTCGAATGGTATTTATGAATTGGTTCATGATGACACATCATACAATAGCTCAATGTATCATGCAAACATCAAGAAACTCAAAAGGGATTTGAGTGATTCCTACTTATGGCATTGTCGCCTTGGTCACATAAACAAGAATCGAATGCATACACTTCAAAAGAATGGCCTTTTGAAATCAAATGAACTAGACTCGTTTGATGTATGTGAATCTTGTTTACAAGGCAAAATGACTAAAGCACCTTTCAAAGGGACCTATGAAAGGGCTAAGGACTTATTGGGATTGATACACTCGGATGTATGTGGACCCTTTAAGCCCATAACTAGGAATGGTGAAAGATAATTCGTTACTTTCATTGATGACTTTAGTCATTTCGTATATGTCTACTTATTAAGACACAAGGACGAAACTTTTGAAGCATTCAAGGAATATCAAAACGAAGTACAAAATCAACTCAATAAGACAATCAAGGTACTTCGTACCGATAGAGGAGGTGAATACCTAAGCGATGCTTTCCAAGATCATCTTAAAAGTTGTGGGATTATCTCGCAACTCACTCCTCCTGGAATACCCCAACTTAATGGAGTTTCCGAAAGGAGGAACCGAACCTTAATGGATATGGTTCGATCTATGATGGCTAGAAGCTCGTTACCTCTATCATTTTGGGGTTATTGTCTATGCTCCGCGGCTCGTATTTTAAATATGGCCCCAACCAAGAAAGTGGAAAGAACACCTCATGAGATGTGGTTTGGAAAACCTCCATCTCTATCATAATTAAAGGTATGGGGATGTGAAGCTTATCCTAAGCGTTACGTCCCTAATAAGTTGAATGCTCGATCCACGAAGTGTATCTTCATAGGATATCCCAAGGATGATATGGGATATTATTTCTATGATCCATCCGAGCAGAATGTATTTATTGCTCGAAAGGCTGAATTCCTTGAAACTAAGTTCCTAATGGAAGGAAATAGTGAAAGGAAGATAGATCTTGCAGAGGTTCAAGATCAAGTAGATGATACACAATTGGTTGACACTAGCACTCAACATGAAAATATTGAGAATGATCAAATGGATGATCAAAATACACAAGACGTTCGCAGATCTGGTAGGATTAGTAATCTTCCTGAGAGATATGGGTTTCTCATGGATGGTTGCTATGTGGTTGATTTGGATGAACCAATAAACTACCAAGATGCTTTATCAAGGATTGATAAAGATAAATGGCAGGAAGCCATGAACGCTGAGATGCAATCCATGTATGACAACCAAGTTTGGGAACTTGTTACATAACTTGCTGGCTCAAGGATAGTTGACTGTAAATGGCTTTTCAAAATGAAAACCGACATACATGGAAACTTGGATACATATAAAGCTAGACTTGTAGCAAAAGGTTTCACTCAAACTCAAAGGGTTGACTATGATGAAACTTTTTCTCCTATGGCAATGCTAAAGTCTATTAGGATATTACTTGCCATTGCTGCTCATTATGATTATGAAATATGGCAAATGGATGTCAAGACCGTTTTCCTAAATGGACATCTTGAGGAAGATGTCTATATGGTTCAGCCTGAAGGTTTTGTTGATCCGAAATATCCTAAAAAGGTATGCAAGTTAAAGAAGTCAATCTACGGATTGAAACAAGCATCTAGAATGTGGAATCATCGATTTAATGAGGAGGCCAAGAAATTTGGCTTCATTAAAAATGGTGATGAAGCTTGTGTATACAAGAAAGCTAGTGGGAGCACTATCATGTTCCTTGTACTATATGTGAATGATATATTGTTATTTGGAAACGATATTTCGGCAATGCAAGGTGTTAAAACTTGGCTAAGTAAATGCTTCTCCATTAAGGATCTTGGAGAAGCACAATACGTTTTGGGGATTGGGATCTACAGGGATAGATCCAAGAAACTGATAGGTTTGAATCAAAGTGCATACATTGAAAAGGTCTTGAAAAGGTTCAAGATGGAGAACTCTAAGAAAGGTTTGGTACCTATTTAAAGAGGAACGCTCCTTAGTTCATCTCAGTGCCCCACCACGAAAGATGAACAGGAAAGAATGAAGAATGTCCCATATGCGTCTGCTATTGGGTCAATCATGTATGCAATGATATGCACTAGACCGGATGTGTCATGCACTCTAAGCTTGACAAGTAGATACCAGAATAACCCAGGAAACAGTCATTGGATTGCTGTTAAAAGTATATTGAAATACCTTAGGAGGACTCAGAATATGTTTCTAATATATGGGTCTGGTGAGGAGGAACTCGCTGTAAAAGGTTACGTGGACGCGAGTTTCCAAACTGATCGAGATGATTCTCGATCACAATCCGGTTATGTCTTCACGTTAAATAGAGGTGCGGTCTCTTGGAAGAGTTCAAAACAGGATGTTGTTGCATTATCCACTACAGAGTCGGAGTACATTGCCGCCTCATTGGCAGCGCAGGATGCTGCATGGATGAAGAAATTCATCGATGACTTAGGAGTAGTCCCTTCCATTCAGGACCCTCTTGAGATCTTTTGTGACAATGAGGGTGCAATTTCTCAAATCAAGGAACCTCGTACTCACCAAAAGACCCGTCACATTGAGCGAAGATTCAACTACATAAGGGATGAAGTTGAAAAGGGAAAGATATGTATTCGCAAAGTTCACACAGATCTTAATATAGCGGATCCTCTCACGAAGCTCTTACATGGATCAAAACATGCAGGACATGTTTGTGCATTAGGGCTTCGATATTCTAGTGATTGGTCATGATCTGTTTTAAGTATTGTAATGGAACAAAATTATTCAAACTCATTAATATAATTATGGTTTAATTTATTTTGAGTTAGGTTCCTATTTTGCATATTTTACCCATGAATAAGCAATTATTCTAAATTCCGTAGTCGATCACATTTGTGGGAACAAGTGTGAGGTTTAGACTATTATGAACTTGGATTGGTATACATTCAAGGACTGAATGTGGGGCAAGGTTTCAACCAAGGTTCATAAATATTTGTGGGATACAAATATTGGAAGACTCGCCCTCAAGATTTACTAAATGGAGCCTTTGTGGTTGATCACATGTAGTCTTGAGTAAAGGCGAATATCATTGTATCCTCTGACCTGAGATACATATTGGGTTCGGATATTTACCAAGTATTTGGCCTTGATTCTTTCCTTCGCTATTCTGAAATATGGTAGTTCACAAGGAAGAGCTCAGGCATAATGCAAGGTACATATTTAGGACGTATGTAGTCAAGATGAAATTTGTCCCTCTTATTCGTTGAGATTCAGATGTCTAAGGCCTGATAAAGTTAAATCTAGAAGAGAGTGATCACTCTGTATCTCTTGGATTTAACATGACATCTAGGACGAAAGGAAATAATGAAAAGATTCACCTATTCATATTCGAGATGGGAACTCGGAGGGGATGATGTTATTGAATGGCATAAAGTCATAACATATTGGGGGTGATGGACGGTCGTTAGGTGGTATCCATCACTTGCATTAATTTCTTATGTTCTCGTGCAAGTGGGAGATTGTAGGTTTTTAGTATGCCCGAGAGACGTATTTAATTAATGTGGCTGATATGTTATGATCCAAGTCGGGTCATACCCAATAACAAGCTTACCGACACCTTAAACGTATTTGATCTTAACTATTGGATCATTAAACGAATATGCGACACTTGGATTTTAGAAAATCGGGTTTCTAAAATATTATCACTTGAGATAAATTGTTTGGACAATTTATATATTAAGGATTTGATTATTTATATGTATAAATAATTATGTTTTGTTATACTTTATAAATTGGTTTATAAAGTACAAGTAACCTATATTTATAACTTGAACTTTAATTACAAGTTTTATATAAAATGTAACAAGTTTTATATAAATTATACTTATTATTTAAATGATACAAGAATACAGATTTTGGGACTCCTAGGTGACATCCCATGCTTGCTTGGTTACTTGTAAACAATATATTCCTTAAGGCATGCAAGACTCTCTTTAACCAAGGGATTCCTTGACTCAAGTGAGTGAGAAAACAAGCAATACACTAAAAAAACTGTAGTTTTTCTGCTGAAAACACAGCTGCTGGCTGTGGCAGTTTAGAGGGAAAAAGAGAGTGTTTTTGCATGGTAATCTTGTTAATCAAGTGTCTAAAATCCTAACCAAACAAAGGAAGGTATTGGTGCATCAAAAGCTTGGGGTATTACACACTTGAGGCTTCAAGTTAGAAGCTTTCTTGCCTTCCTCTTCATCATCATCTTGCACATTTGTAAACTACCCTCAACTAGCTTGAGGAGGTATTATATCTAAACCCACTCTTAATTTGTAAGTATGTTTCACAACTTGATCCTATTTGGGATTTAACTTTAAATGGTTAAAGATTTACAAGTTTTAAAATGGTAATTTATACGCTTCCGCAAATATTATTTCTTGAATGATTATAAGTATTATGGAACTTGTTAAATCCCAACAAGAATGATATCAGAAAGTATAAGAAAATATGAGTGCAAGAGATGAGTCTTCAAATGCTTCAAGGCTTGGCTTTTATAGGAAAGAGAAATCTGCCTGGAAGCTGTACGGCTCGCTGCACAGTTGACCGTGGTTCGACCATGTACATCTGACATCTGATTCTCATAGCCATTTTTTTCCTTTGAAAATAGTCATTTTCCCTTGTTGAATAGCTGCAACTAAAGGCCAATTATCTCTGAAATCATCCCCATTACCCCTTTTGTTTTGGACATAAGTGTAGAAGTTGACATGTCCATAAAAGAAGAAAGTCTTCAAGCTTTGACCATTTTTCATTGATTACTTAATGGGGTAATTGCAGAATTTTGTCTCTTGACAAACCATTATCTTCCAAAAACTTCATCAACCTTTCTTAATTACTTGTCATTTTGCTAATGGAAGTATATTGCCCTTTGAAACATTATTACATCTCAAATGAACTAGTTTGAATCTAGTTGGAACATAATTGGAGACTTTAACAACTTACTAGTTCACATTTAATGACCATCATTAGTATGTATTTGAATGATATTTGGTAACAAGTGAAAGATAAAACACTTTTTTGTTTAACCTTAATTTGGTTTAAAATGTCATTAAGATGTCATTAGGTGTGATTAGTAAAAATTAACATCTTTTGTTTCAAAACTCTTTTGAGATCAAAGAGGGAAAGTATTATAAGTATGTCTAAAAAGGTTTTGTAAATTATAGATGCCTCAAAGTGGTCTAACTTAAAGTGGATGAATTTGGTGACAGAGAAAACTGCCATCGAACTGCGGTTAACCGTGAGGTTAGCCGTAGATTGATAGTTTTAGAAAGACTTAAATTCGTTGGTGCAGGACACACACGGTCAGGTTCACGCTGGACAGTGGTGCAGCCGCGTACCACTTTTACCAAGATGAATATCTATGCATTGGTCTTTTGCTAGAGATAGTGTAGGCTTATGAACTCATGTCGTCTTACATATGATTAAGCACTTATCTCTTTTGTGTCATCATCAAAACAAAGTGAATAACTTTTGAATATTATGATTGGAATCTTAACCAACACTCCCTTTGAATTAATCTTATTTATAATTGTGGACATTTGTCCCTTAGTGCCACGTAAGGGGACAAAGAGGATATGCTGTCGCCACATCATATTGTCTCCGTCCTTTTATTCCAAAAAGCTAAAAAAGTGTTTCCATTATCTTAGTGATGTCCCCTTTATACCCCGTTGTCCTTTTCTGTCCACCCTGCAATGTCAGGATCGCATAGTGCTGCCACAGATGTCCTTTTTTCTTTAGTGTCACCATAGTACCTTTCTAGCTATATCTGTTTCCTACTTATGGCGCTATTGTTCAAACTGCGCGATCGATGTTTGTGAGTTCTTTGTTAAAACGTGACCAGATTGCGCGCTATATGCAAGTGTAAGATATGAGCTCATGCGATTTATGTGGGGTGACGCTCGCTGATCTGATACAGCGCATATAGATGTGCAGCTATGCGCATAGTTTACTTAAAATGTTACTTTATTTACTTGTAATACAATTCGTGTTTCTTTCATGGTTGCAATAAGTTGTCTTTTGGATATGACTTGATAATTTGATTTATTTTGCAATAAATAAGTGTAAATTTTTTGAATAGAAGTGTTTGGTTACATTTCGACGCACAATATGATAGAAACTATGTGCATCCTTCCTCCTTAAGGGATGATCTTTAGCTCCTACGTTGCAGAAGTCTGTTTGGTTACAAGGCTAGAATTTAGTTTAAGTAACAGACATTGGTTTGTCTAGACCAACGCACTCTCGCAGACTAGAAGACTGCAAGTCATGACTATAAATGACAAGCATTGGGGTTGCTTTCCCACTAACCTATGTGTTGGTTCACTTGGAAGATTCTGGATATTTTACTTAGTAATGCAATAAAAAGTGTCACCTATGTGCACAATAGTATGGCGTCGGTTAGCATTATTGAATTTGGAGTATAAACTAGTATACATTGGCTTGTATGTAAATAACAATTTAAGTTTTAAGAACTTAATACGCCTATTGACACGAACAATATAATAAGAAAAGATATTGAATTACTTTGCTTATTAAATCAAAAGATGCATAGCATTGATGAAATTTTACTATTACAAAGGAAGTGCATAAAGCACAAACATTAAATGGCACGCATACCATTACCGTAATATTGAAATCTAAACTACATGGCGTATCAGTAACGTTGCCCTGCACTAATGGTAACAATCCTTTGAACCCTCGTATGCAGCGATCGGGCGGACTGCCCCATGTAAATAGAAAACAAAAAAACTAAACTAAGGATGGGGGTATACCCATGGTGTTAAAAGCGCCTCAGGCAGCGCACTAATAACGAGTGCACACCCAGGAGTAGTGAGCGCAAGGGGCCAAAATAAAAGTACGCTCATGGCGTACCCAAGAACCCCACGCTCCATGCAAAAAATGGCACATGATTCCATATCCAGCGCATCATGCGACCCCCACAATGCGAGCAATAGCTCGCAAGCTTAACAACTTCATTTTCACAAGATCCTACACTGAAATTGCAAGATCAGATACAACATTCATAAAGGTTTGGATGGTGATACTCTCCAGCACCTTGTTGGATTCAACTACTCTTTTGTAAGCATTGTCTTCCAGCTGGTCAACGATGATTTGAGAAATGACAGCGGGGACTTCAATATTTTTTGAGATTAGATCCCAGAACCTCACCCACTCGAGCACCGTAGCAGCTTTTAGAGCTTCTGTATAAAGCTCTATAACAATGGAAGCGTCAAGGGCATGGGTGGTAATGGTTAGAATTTCTACAAATAGATCTGTATAGTTCTATTGCATGGCGTCACGGCCTGCACTAGCTTCATTAACTGCATGGTGAGATCATTTCTCTCAAAAGTTAGCAAATCAAGATTAGAGTTGTCAACAGCAAGATCTTCCATTAACACCCTATTCTCCTCATCATAATCAACCTACAAAGACAGCAAATCAAATTTTTCCTTTTTCAAGGATTCAACAGTGGCCTCAGCTATTTTCAGTGTGTCATTGGCCAATTTCAAATACGTTTCCAAAAGTTGCATCGGTCAAGTGAAGACTAGCGTGATGTGTGCGCTCATTACTCAACCTGTCGCAGTCCCTCGCCAAGGTCATAAATGACAGTTGTGTGTTAAGTTCAACTTCTGCTCAGGTGTCATTTCTCCAACTCTTGCCTAATGCCAGCACGAGCGCACCCCTGCATGTAAAGATTTTGCTCAAGCGCATCGCACTTAGAAATGGGTAGAATTGAAGACAAGTTATCTACTTGGATATCAGTATATCAGTTGTTGTTTAGTTTCGGCACCCACGTGGAGGGAGTGGAGTCAGCTTGGCTAGTAGCAGGGGTTGAAGAAGATTGAGCAATAACAGCAAGAGGAGTTGGAGTTGCTGGTTGTGTAGCAGCAGTTTGGGGCACCAAAATCACAGGGGGCGCACGTATAATAGAAGGAGTAGAAGCAGTAATGGAAGGCTCCCCATCTTCATCAATATGAACAACTGACAACAAAAAACCACAGTCACATACGCATGAAATGAAAGTGTCAACTTTGAAAAGATTGAACAAGTCGTGTCATACCATCGGATGAACATGCAGCTTTATTCTTCTTGGTAGGAGGATTGAGGTGCAGAGATGACTTGTGCTTCCAAGAAGCCTCATCTGCTACCTCCTCGCCCTCCAAGGGTTCAACATCTTACATGCTAATGTCCTGCTCAACCGTTTCTTTCTTGATGGTGTAACCCTTGAAATCATCCACCTCTAAAATTTCACGAACATTCATCTCTGCAAAAGTGACACACGAAGGTTAGCATGTATTTCAGTAAATCATCTATTAAATATTTTAGGCGAATAAAGAATATACCATTTCCCCTAAGAATGATGGCTGGGTTGGTGCCAACGTACGGCCAGTATGATGAAATGCCAGTAAGATATAAAACTTCATTGGGATAAATGCGAAGTTTAAGCTTTTTACTGAAGCATAGGCCAAAAATTTCTTGTTCGTCCTGATTCATGTGAGGGGGTCTATTCAAAGAGGTGTTAGAACCAGTTTTCCATTGATGGATGTTGGTAAATTCATGAGGAACAAACTTGTTATTAACAAAATAAAATGTGACGACCCGGAAATTTCCGACCAAATTTAAACTTAATCTTTATATAATTCCGACTTGATAAGCAATGAATTTTAATAAATCTTGAACCTCCGGAAAGAGTTTCGCACAAGCTTTTGGTCACCCTTTTATTCCGACGATTCACGAACGTCATAACCTGATTTAATTCTTTAATTGTTTAATTATTTTGTATATATATGGATTTATATATATTTAACTTGAAAATATGATAATTAAATATCTCATTAAGTATATTAACAAAGTATTATATATATATATATATATATATATATATATATATATATATATATATATATATATATATATATATATATATATATATATATATATATTTTCAAACTACAAATTTAAAGAGTTTTCAAACAATATATATGTTACTATTTGAACGACGTAATTAACTTATGTTAAAATGTATTTACATATAATGTATTACGAGTGTAAATACATCCTTACAAGTATTGAATATACTTTATAATATACCAATACATATATAGGATAGCTATACTCGTATTTCCGTTCAATTTCCTCAAGAATTCTACTCGCATTCATACGGTATTTTTACTCGTATTATACACAGCTTCTAGAAGTATTTACTATTGGTATATACCAATAGAAATCTCCAATTATTTGTGTAATATGTCATCCATGACCTAATAAATTTAATATGTCATGCATGACTTAATACAATTTAACTTATCTTAGATATTTTCACTAAAAGCCAAAATTATAAGCTTATAAATAAGGACCATTTTAACTCATTTTTACTCCACATTTTCTTAAACCAAAAACACACACTTGAATGCTCTCATATCATACTTTAATCTCAGCAACTTTCCTCTTCATAATTAAGGTAAAATACTTCTCAAAATCCTTGTTCAATTCCTTGTATATTTGCTATCTTATTATACTTATAAAACTTGTAAAAACTAGAACTTGTTTTGGTGAACACCAAGCTTGTTTGAAAAACTAATCTAATCTTTCTAACATAACTCTAATAACACTTATTTATATGTATTATGATGTTATATTAAGTTAATATAAGAACTTATAACTTGTACATATGAAGAATGTAGTGACCCGAACTTTTCCATGTTTATATATATATTAAATGAAATTGTTATTTACATGATTAAGTGTTTCCAACATATTAAGCAATCAAACTTGTTAAGACTTGATTAATTGAAATAGGTTTCATATAGACAATTGACCACCCAAGTTGACCGGTGATTCACGAACGTTAAAACTTGTAAAAACTATATGATGACATATATATGGTTATATATATAGTTAACATGATATTATGATAAGTAAACATATCATTAAGTATATTAATAATGAACTACATATGTAAAAACAAGACTACTAACTTAATGATTTTGAAACGAGACATATATGTAACGATTATCGTTGTAACGACATTTAATGTATATATATATCATATTAAGAGATATTAGTACATCATAATATCATGATAATATAATAATTTAAAATCTCATTTGATATTATAAACATTGGGTTAACAACATTTAACAAGATCGTTAACCTAAAGGTTTCAAAACAACACTTACATGTAACGACTAACGATGACGTAACGACTCAGTTAAAATGTATATACATGTAGTGTTTTAATATGAATTCATACACTTTTGAAAGACTTCAAGACACTTATCAAAATACTTCTACTTAACAAAAATGCTTACAATTACATCCTCATTCAGTTTCATCAACAATTCTACTCGTATGCACCCGTATTCGTACTCGTACAATACACAGCTTTTAGATGTATGTACTATTAGTATATACACTCCAATTATTAGCTCTTAGCAGCCCATGTGAGTTACCTAACACATGTGGGAACCATCATTTGGAAACTAGCATGAAATATCTGATAAAATTACAAAAATATGAGTAATCATTCATGAATTATTTACATGAAAACAAAATTACATTTCCTTTATATCTAATCCATACACCAACGACCAAAAACACCTACAAACACTTTCATTCTTCAATTTTCTTCATCTAATTGATCTCTCTCAAGTTCTATCTTCAAGTTCTAAGTGTTCTTCATAAATTCTACAAGTTCTAGTTTCATAAAATCAAGAATACTTCCAAGTTTGCTAGCTTACTTCCAATCTTGTAGAGTGATTATCCAACCTCAAGAAATCTTTCTTATTTACAGTAAGATATCTTTCTAATACAAGATAATACTCATATTCAAACTTTGATTCAATTTCTATAAGTATAACAATCTTATTTCGAGTGAAAATCTTACTTGAACTGTTTTCGTGTCATGATTCTGCTTCAAGAACTTTCAATCCATCCAAGGATCCTTTGAAGCTAGATCCATTTTTCTCATTTCTAGTAGCTTTATCCAGAAAACTTGAGGTAGTAATGATGTTCATAACATCATTCGATTCATACATATAAAGCTATCTTATTCAAAGGTTTAAACTTGTAATCACTAGAACATAGTTTAGTTAATTCTAAACTTGTTCGCAAACAAAAGTTAATCCTTCTAACTTGACTTTTAAAATCAACTAAACACATATTCTATATCTATATGATATGCTAACTTAATGATTTAAAACCTGGAAACACGAAAAACACCGTAAAACCGGATTTACGCCGTCGTAGTAACACCGCGGGCTGTTTTGGGTTAGTTAATTAAAAACTATGATAAACTTTGATTTAAAAGTTGTTCTTCTGGAAAAATGATTTTTCTTATGAACATGAAACCATATCAAAAAATCATGGTTAAACTCAAAGTGAAAGTATGTTTTTCAAAACAGTCATCAAGATGTCGTTCTTTCGACGGAAATGACTACCTCTTTCAAAAACGACTTGTAACTTATATTTCCGACTATAAACCTATACTTTTTCTTTTTAGATTTATAAAATAGAGTTCAATATGAAACCATAGCAATTTTATTCACTCAAAACGGATTTAAAATGAAGAAGTTATGGGTAAAACAAGATTGAATAATTTTTCTTGTTGTAGCAACGTGAAAATTGGTAACAAATCTACATTAATCATATCATAGCTAACTTATATTGTATTATACACGTATTCTAATATATTATGTAATCTTGGGATACCATAGACACGTATGCAAATGTTTTGATATCATATCGACCCATGTGTATATATTATTTGGAACAACCATAGACACTCTATATGCAGTAATGTGGGAGTTAGCTATACAGGGTTGAGGTTGATTCCAAAAACATATATACTTTGAGTTGTGATCTAGCCTGAGATGTGTATACACTGGGTCGTGGATTGATTCAAGATAATATATATCAATTTTTTTCTGTACATCTAACGTTGGACAACTAGTTGTAGGTTACTAACGAGGACAACTGACTTAGTAAACTTAAAACATCAAAATGTATTAAAAGTGTTGTAAATATATTTTGAATATACTTTGATATATATGTACATATTTGTTATAGGTTTGTGAATCGACCAGTGGCCAAGTCTTACTTCCCGACGAAGTAAAAAATCTGTGAAAGTGAGTTATAGTCCCACTTTTAAAATCTAATATTTTTGGGATGAAAATACATTCAGGTTTTATAAATGATTTACAAAATAGACACAAGTACGTGAAACTACATTCTATGGTTGAATTATTGAAATCAAATATGCCCCTTTTTATTAAGTCTGGTAATCTAAGAATTAGGGAACAGACACCATAATTGATGCGAATCCTAAAGATAGATCTATTGGGCCTAACAAACCCCATCCAAAGTACCGGATGCTTTAGTACTTCGAAATTTATATCATATCTGAAGGGAGTCCCGGAATGATGGGGATATTCTTATATATGCATCTTGTTAATGTCGGTTACCAGGTGTTCACCATATGAATGAATTTTATCTCTATGTATGGGATGTATATTGAAATATGAAATCTTGTGGTCTATTATTATGATTTGATAATATATAGGTTAAACCTATAACTCACCAACATTTTTGTTGACTTTTTAAGCATGTTTATTCTCAGGTGATTATTAAGAGCTTCCGTTGTTGCATACTAAAATAAGGACAAGATTTGGAGTCCATGCTTGTATGATATTATGTAAAAAATGCATTCAAGAAACTTATTTTTGATGTAATATATTCTTATTGTAAACCATTATGTAATGGTCGTGTGTAAACGGTATATTTTAGATTATCATTATTTGATAATCTACGTAATGCTTTTTAAATCTTTATAGATAAAATAAAGGTTATGGTTATTTTAAAAATGAATGCAGTCTTTGAAAAACGTCTCATATAGAGGTCAAAACCTCACGACGAAATCAATTAATATGGAATGTTTATAATCAATATGAACGGGACATTTCAGTTGGTATCCGAGCGTTGGTCTTAGAGAACCAGAATTTTGCATTAGTGTGTCTTATCGAGTTTGTTAGGATGCATTAGTGAGTCTGGACTTCGACCGTGTTTACTTGAAAAATGATTGCTTAACAAATTTTGTTGGAAACTATATATTTTTAACATGTGAATATTATGTGATATATTAATCTCTTAACGTGTTTGATATTATGTGATAGATGTCTACCTCTAGAACAAGTCCCATTGACTCACCTAATAATAATGAAGAGTGAAATATAAATTGGAATGATTCGTGGACTGATTCACAAGTTCCCGAAGAGGAACCGGAAGAAGAGTGGGAACCGGAAGAAGAATCGGAACCGAAAGAAGAAATAGAACCAGTGGGGGAAATAATAAAACGGTTAAGTAGAAGAAAATCCTCAACCAACTGACCAAAGTTAATTATGGTCAATGGTGTTTCCGCCAAGGAAGCAAAGTATTGGGAGGATTACCAATTCTCCGATGAATCGGATCCCGACAAGGATTCCGATGATGTTATAGAAATTACCCCAACACAATTTAATAAGGCAAAAGAGAACAATAAGGGAAAGGGCATAAAAATAGAGAAATTTGATTCCAAACCCGATGAACTTTATATGTATCGTCAACACCCGTATTTCTTAAGTTGTGACAAAAACCCGGGAACCTCTAAACCACCAGGTTTTTCTAAACCAATGTGGAAAACGACGGCTCGTATAGGGGAACATCATATATCCCTAGAAACTTGGCAAAATGAACCAAAACCGAAGAAGAAGAAACGAGCGAGTCGGAATAAGATAGTTGTATTCGTGTGGTGTAATATATATAATATAGTGTGCTTATACTTTATGATATATGTAAAAATTGCTTGTATTAATAAGTATTTTTTTATGAATCTAACTCTTGTCTATTTTGCAGTATAAAAACACAAAATGGATAGACAACCCAATATTTTAAGAGACCTACCCGGAGACATGATTGATGAAATCTTGTCTAGAGTCGGTCAAAATTCCTCGGCACAACTATTTAAGGCGAGATCAGTTTGTAAGACATTTGAAGAACGTTCCAAGAATGCCTTGATTTATAAAAGGCTTTCGTTCGAAAGATGGGGGATATCACATTGGGAAATCCATAAGTTACGATGTGTTTACTTTGACGCATATATTGCGGGGAACCCAAATGCTATTTTACGTAACTGGTTAAGACATTATTTTGACTCAATATATCCGAATATAGGACTTCGTGATTTAGAAAAAGCGGCTAACATGCAACATAAAGAAGCATGTTATGCTTACGGGTTAGTAATGTTCACTTCTCACCAAAGTGAGAACAAGAACATCGGGCTACGCATATTAAAAAAAACGTTCCCACAAGTGACGGAGTCAGTAATTGGGGTAAGAAATGAGGTTTTTAGGTTATTACGAGACTGTTGGTCATTACGTAACCTTCATCCTTTTGACGACGTTACAACACATTGTCTTACTATCGGTCACAATGATTATGTTCCACAAGACCAAGGATGGGAAGTAGTCCTAGTAAAACCAGAATGCATGACTTGTTTCTGGACGTATGAATTACGTGTCTTTATTGCCTTTGCTGAAGGACTTGTGTACTACCTAGAATTATCTTCACAGCTATCTTGTATCAAAGTTATTGTGTGATATATTTCATGTTATATGTAAAATAAGCGGTGTTGTAAGTTTGTAAAATATTGTGAAAAAGTTTGAACGCGAAATATTATTATAATCAGTTTTTCATATAGAATTGTAGTAGTTGAATTGTATGTTAGCTACTAAGTATGAACTTAACGGGTAGGTACAACCCGAATTTAAACTTATAAAACGCTAATATGAAGAAAAAACTTTTATAAATAAGTTCATATTATGCTACGAGATACTATTGACTACTCTTAATATTCTGTATGATTAACTTGTTTCATTTGACTATTTGAAGGAAATGGCACCGACTACTCGACAAACCATGAATATGAGCGAAGGGGAATTTCGTACCTTTCTTGCTGTAAACATAGCCGCAGTACAGGCTGCGCTACATACCAATAATAACCTTGGATCTAGCAGTACAGGAAATCGTGTAGGATGCACCTACAAAGAATTCACTGCCTGCAAACCTTTGGAATTTGATGGAACCGAAGGACCGATCGGATTGAAACGGTGGACCGAGAAGGTCGAATCGGTGTTTTCCATAAGTAAGTGTACTGAAGAGGACAAAGTGAAGTACGCTACGCATACCTTCACAGGTTCTGCATTAACATGGTGGAATACCTATCTAGAGTAAGTAGGACAAGATGATGCTTACGCACTACCATGGACAGCATTCAAGCACTTGATGAACGAGAAGTACCGTCCCAGAACCGAGGTCAATAAGCTCAAGACAGAACTTAGAGGGTTACGAACCCAAGGATTTGATATTACCACGTACGAAAGACGATTCATAGAATTATGCCTATTGTGTCCGGGAATGTTCGAAGATGAGGAAGAGAAGATCGACGCTTTTGTGAAAGGATTACCGGAAAGAATCCAAGAAGATATAAGTTCATACGAGCCCGCCTCCATACAACAGGCATGTAGAATGGCTCACAAACTAGTGAACCAGATCGAGGAAAGAATTAAAGAACAGGCGACTGAAGAGGCCAATGTGAAGCAAGTCAAAAGAAAGTGGGAGGAAAACGGTGATAAGAATCACCAATACAACAACAACAGCAATTACAACAATAATCGCAACAACTATCCCAACAATCGCAACATCAATCGCAACTACAACAAATGGCCTAACAACAACAATAACAACAACAACAACAACAACAACAACTATAACAATCATCCCAACAACAATAACAACCGCAACAACAACAATAATCAGAAGCAGCTATGCCAAAGGTGTGAAAAGTATCACTCGGGGTTCTGCACCAAATTTTGCAACAAGTGTAAAAGAAATGGTCATAGCGCGGTGAAGTGTGAGGTCTACGGACCAGGGTTAACAGAACGAAAGGAATAAATGGTGTCGGAACGAGTAATGGTGGAGAAAGTAGTGTCGGAGCAAGTTATGCCAATGTAGTTTGTTATAAATGTGGAAAATCGGGCCACATTATTATAAATTGCCCGAACCAGGAGAACACGAATGGACAAGGCCGCGGAAGAGTTTTCAATATTAATGCGGCAGAGGCACAGGAAGACCCGGAGCTTGTTACGAGTACATTTCTTATTGACAATAAATCTACTTACGTTTTATTTGATTCGAGTGCGGATAGAAGTAAGTTGCCCATTGGCGCGTTTGGATAGTAAATTTTTACTCGAATTAGCAAATGGTAAATTAATTTCAGCAGATAATATATGTCGGAATCGAGAAATTAAACTGGTTAGCGAAACATTTAAGATTGACTTGATACCAGTATAGTTAGGGAGTTTTGATGTGATAATCGGTATGGACTGGTTGAAAGAAGTGAAAGCAGAGATCGTTTGTTACAAAAATGCAATTCTCATTATACGAGAAAAAGGAAAACCGTTAATGGTGTACGGAGAAAAGGGCAACACGAAGCTACATCTTATTAGTAATTTGAAGGCACAAAAACTAATAAGAAAAGGTTGCTATGCTATTCTATGAAAGGACCCGTTCATATACATTATAAACGATTCACAATAGTTGATTACATCGCGAGGTATTTGACCTCTATATGATACATATTACAAACATTGCATTCGTTTTTAAAAGACAAACTTTCTTTACATCGAAAATTAACAGGCATGCATACTATTTCATAATATCCACTATCCAATTATAAATTAACTTAATAGTAATCTTTGATGAACTCAATGACTCGAATGCAACGTTCTTCGAAATATGCCATGAAATACTCCAAGTAATATCTTTAAAACAAGCAAATGCACAGCGGAAGATTTCTTTTATACCTGAGAATAAACATGCTTTAAAGTGTCAATCAAAAGGTTGGTGAGTTCATTAGTTTATCATAATCATTCATTTCCATCATTTTAATAGACCACAAGAATTTCATTTCCAGTTCTCATAAATATACGTCCCATGCATAGAGACAAAAATAATCATTCATATGGATTGAACACCTGGTAACCGACATTAACAATATGCATATAAGAATATCCCCATCATTCCGGGATCCTCCTTCGGACATGATATAAATTTCGAAGTACTAAAGCATCCGGTACTTTGGATGGGGTTTGTTAGGCCCAATAGATCTATCTTTAGGATTCGCGTCAATTAGGGTGCCTGTTCCCTAATTCTTAGATTACCAGACTTAATAAAAAGGGGCATATTCGATTTCGATAATTCAACCATAGAATGTAGTTTCAATTACTTGTGTCTATTTCGTCAAATATTTATAAAAGCGCATGTATTCTCAGTCCTAAAAATATAAAGGGTAAAAAGGCAAATGAAACTCACCATACTGTATTTCGTAGTAAAAATACATATAACGTCATTGAACAAGTGCAAGGTTGGCCTCGGATTCACGAACCTAAATTAATTATATATATTTATGTGTTGGTCAATATTTGTCTAACAAATTAGGTCAAGTCATAATGTACCACAATCCTAATGCTCGAGACTAATATGCAAAAGTCAACAAAAGTAAATTTGACTCAAACTAATTTTCAAAAAATCTATACATGATTAATATATAGTTTAAATATCGGCCTTTTATATTTTTAAATATTTTTAAAAGATTTATTAGAGTAAATAATATAATTTATTTATTAATAAATAAAATTTTATATTAAATTTATATAATAAAATATACTTTTATATATATTAAGTAATAAAATTTATAGGGTTTATTTAATATCATAAAGATAATATGATAGGTATTATTAAAGTAAGTTATTACACGTAATAAAATATGTTTATATCACATATTTATTTGATAATATAATATCTATAATGATAGTAAGTAAAAGTTGTATTATTTTGTAATAATAATTATTATTATAAAAATATCAATATTTATAATTACTAAGATGACATTATGATAAAACGATAATTCTAATTATGATAACTTTAATATTTACGATAATTTTTTTAATATTATCTTTAAAATAATAATTCTATTTAAAATAATAATAATAATAATGATATTTTATAGTAACAATGACATTTCTATTAAAATGATAATTTTTGTTAAAATGATAGTTTTAATACTAACGATACTTTTAATAATAATAGTAATGATAAAAATAATAAGAACGATAATTTATCTAAATCAATATCTTATAATATTTTAATTTCATCATGATACTCTTACTCATTATTTCCTAATAGTTTCGTTTAATAGCTTTTAATCGTCTTTTATATCGTGTCCATAATAATGATAATAATAGTAATCAAAATAATTAGGTGTTACAAATATTTGTTTTAATTACACTAATATTAATAATGATAGTTACTATAACATTATTAACGATAATACTAATAATTATCTTAATGATAATATAGTAATAATAATAATAACAATAAAAATAACCATTTTTAAATAATGATATATATATATATTAATAATGATAATAATAATAATAATATTACTAATAATAATAATAATAATAATAATAATAATAATAATAATAATAATAATAATAATAATAATAATAATAATAATAATTGGATAATAATAATAATACTAATTATAACTTTAACAATAATAACGATAGTAATAATAAAAAAATTAACAATTTTTAATGATAAATCCCTTTTATTGATAAAGATAATAATAATGATAATAATAAGATAAAACTAGAACGACGATAAAAACGACGATAATAATAATCATTTTTAATAAAAATATCGAAAATTCAATTGATTATAACTTCTAATCCGTTCATCGAAACCATTCGATATCTAAAGGAAAAGTTCTTAATTTTTCGCTAGCTTTCCAAGGACATGCATATCTTATACCTTATCTCAACCACAAGTGTAACTAATTCAATATTCAACCTAACCTGTCTAAGGACAATATCAAAAGTACAAGCATGCATAATCCTAAATACTCGAGCACTAGTCAGGGATACACTATTAGTATGTAAAAGTTAAATTATGAGTACTCACGTATCAATATTGAGATTCAATATTGCAGGAAAGGTACGTAGACGCAACGTAAATGATAAACACTATATTGACCTCGCGAGCATACCCATGAACCATACTCAATCACCTCCATAGCTATAACCCATAATTTCCTTAATCCTATTCTACTCGAAAAACAATTTCGAAATCACTCGGACAGCACTCCGTCATAATATTTTATGGATACTAATAATATCTTGAAATAATACGGAGTAAATATATATATGTAAATCGATTGAGAGAGTTTAGAGAAAAATATTTTCAAGTTTCTATGAAATAATGAAACCTATTGAATTCTATTTATAATAGATTTTTGAATTATTAAAGTGAATTATTAAAGTATGAATTATTAAAGTGAATTATTAAAGTATGAATTATTAAAGTGAATTATTAAAGTTAAAGTAAAGTAAAAATAAAGTAAAGGTAAAGTTTAAATATAGTAAAAGTATAAAACTATGTATGTATAATACGCGTATAAATATATATAATATTAATTTAAATCGTTATATATATTTAATAAAATAAAATATAAATATTATTATCTTTATCATACAAGTTAAGTAATGAGTTGTCAAAAGTGATTCTAGATATTTATAAAAGTTATATACGTTTTAATAATAAAGTTCTTTTTAAACTGAAAACGTTTTTGTACGTTTGAAACTAAATAGATCAATCGAGTCTTTATGAGATTCAATCTTCCACTATCCTTTGTCTAGTTCTCAATGATTGACAATTTGTTCTTATTTATAAATCACTTTACCATTTTTCGAATATTGTTAAAATGGAAAGATTTCTCAAATCAACGTGGGCCTTTCAATAGAGACTTGTAATCATAATTCAATATATTTGATAATTCAATCATTTGATCTTATCTTCTAATTTCATTGATAAACATTTTGAAACAGATACAATCATATAAAGTATTTAATCTAATATTTTGTTTACGTTTCAAGTTATAATATATATACACATATACATATATAATCATATTCGTTTAATGGTTCGTGAATCGTTGGAACTTGGTCGAGGTTGAATGAATGTATGAGCATAGTTTAAAATTCTTGAAATTTAACTTAATAAATATTGCTTATCGTGTCGGAAACATATAAAGATTAAAGTTTAAATTTGGTTGGAAATTTCTGGGTTGTCACAGTACCTACCCGTTAAAGAAATTTCATCCCGAAATTTGAGTGGAAAGGTCGTGAATGATAATAAGTATGTTTTCATGATGCATACGGGCTGAAAATTAGAGTTTTATCATCAGCGAATAATTTGGATAAACAGTCCATTTATATGAAGAGTACGAATGAAGCTAACATAGAAGAGTGAAATGAGTAAGTGTAGATTCATCTTATCATTTGACGTAGATATGATTGATTCCCAGATTTCAAGGGATTTGAAGAAAATCTTCTTAATAAGATTTGACTCTCCGGTAATCAAGGGAATTAGGATCCGATTTAAATGCGATCGTCCATTTTAATTGTTCTGTCAGAGATTTTCTTATAAATTCACCTCCTTCGTTTCCTTACAACTCACACCTTCTGTTGATGCATTTTATGCAAGTCCCTAGACATCTACCCACGTCTATTGCAGGTACAACAGTTTACAGGCCACCATGATTACTCGTTATTATCCTATCCGTGTTTGTATGTGGTTACAGGAACTGCAGGAATGAGATTTAGATGTTTGACTATGTTAGACTTAGTCAGACGTACGAGTGAAGCCTCACTAGTACGGCTGACAGGCTCATATGCACGGTTGATGCTGAGCTAAGTCACAATTACAACCTAAATGAGAAGACACGAGTGAGTGATCTCCTGTACGACTGATGAAGCCAACTCGTACGTGTGATGAATGAATCGTATGGGTGAGTCAACAACAGCAGTATATAAAGTCTTATGTTCTTCATTTTAGTTTAAGCCACTCATTTGCTACACACATTCAGATCTAGTGAGCTCCTCCGATTCTCTCTCTCAGTCCAAATCACCCAGGTGGTGAATAATAGCTCTAGGTGTTGATATAATCACACTTGATTTAGTTGTGGTTTGACTAAATTAATCAAAAAAAAAAAACTTAACCTATTCACTAGAGGGTTTGATTCACTTATTCCGCCATTGTGTGAGTTAAATCTGTTGATTTCTAAGTTCTTAGTCATATTTCATCACCTTCTATTCTTTTCCCCTCAACTCATATTTTAAAGTATTCACAATATGCTCCATCCAGTTCTGATTCTCGATATGCTTCTAACTTTCATATCGGTCATTCTTCTTTTTCATCTACCGCCGGAAGAATCTATTTACTTCTACTATACTCTTGGGTTTATAGTGTTTCTAGTTCTCCCGTGTTTTTATATTGCTATATGCATTGATATATATGGTTTATAATTTCTGGTTTGTCATTGGGCTTTATATGTTCCCTTATATTTCAAAGTCTCTGCTTCTGTCTTCTATAATCATTATCATTCACAGTTAATGCTCTCTTTTATTTGCTGCAATTTATACCCCAATTTCTATTTCGGAGTTTTGTCCTTTCGTTTCTTCTTCTTGCGATTAAGCACCGCTTGTAATGGTCCAGAATTCACATATATGAATTTCGGAATGAACATTGTTAATGTTCTAGGAAGGAAATTCTGATGGCACGATCTTGACTTGTCAAATTACTAGAATACCCTGGAAAAGGCCGAATCGTCAAGAAATATTTTCTTGATTTTTTTGAGGTTAAATAGAATACAAGAGTCGTATAACATGGCACATGATGATGTTATGATCTGTGAATCATCACGTTCCATTTAGAAACTCAGCATGACTTACTGTAATATAATCACATTGATCAAGTGTCATTATATTATACTAATTCATGCTTCAGTTCCCAACACTACTTCAAAATATTCCTATCTTAAACTTGAATGTTTCAGAATTTAGAAACTAAAATAGTTTCTATTATGATGTAATACAGATAGCGCGAAGAGGTAAATGATTTCAAATAAGAAAATTAAGAAAATATCTTCAGAAATATGGAGGATATTTATAATGTAATATATGATGATATGAAAGGACCCGTTCATATACATTATAAACGATTCACAATAGTTGATTACATCGCGAGGTATTTGACCTCTATATGATACATTTTACAAACATTGCATTCGTTTTTAAAAGACAAACTTTCTTTACAACGAAAGTTGATGGCATGCACACCATTTCATAATACATCCAACTATAATTGGCTTAATAATAATCTTGATGAACTCAATGACTCGAATGCAACGTCTTTCAAAATATGCCATGAATGACTCCAAGTAATATCCTTAAAATGAGCTAATGCACAGCGAAAGATTTCTTTAATACCTGAGAATAAACATGCTTTAAAGTGTCAACCAAAAGGTTGGTGAGTTCACAGGTTTATCATAACAATCATTTCAATATATTAATAGACTACAAGATTTCCGTTTATAAATATATGTACACTCGCAAGTGTATAAAAGTATTCTATAAGTTGTAGGCACCCAGTAACAAGCCTTAACGTTCATGTTTTACCCTCTGAAGTACACCAGATCAGGTGTGTTTAAAATAACCTCGAAGTACTAAAGCATCCCATAGTCAGGATGGGGTTTGTCAGGCCCAATAGATCTATCTTTAGGATTCGCGCCTACCGTACATAGACAAGTAGTTTAATGTTACCAAGCTAAGGGTATATTTCTGGTTTAAACCCACGTAGAATTAGTTTTAGTACTTGTGCCTATTTCGTAAAACATTTATAAAAACAGCGCATGTATTCTCAGTTCCAAAAATATATATAAAAGGGAGCAAATGAAACTCACAATACTGTATTTCGTAGTAAAAATACATATAACGTCATTTAATAAGTGCAAGGTTGGCCTCGGATTCACGAACGTATCAATATTGAGATTCAATATTGCAGGAAAGTACGTAGACGCAACGGAGATGATAAACACTAGATTGACCTCACGAGCATACCCATGAACCATACCCATCACCTCCATAGCTATAACCCATAATTTCCTTAGCTTCGACTCATTCAAAAAAACTATTTTGAAATCACTCGGACAGCACTCCGTCATAATATTTTATGTATAGTAATAATATCTTGAAATAATACAATATATTTTCAAGTTTCTATGAAATAATGAAACCTATTGAATTCTATTTATAATAGATTTTTGAATTATAAAAGTGAATTATTAAAGTATGAATTATTAAAGTAAATTGTTAAAGTATGAATTATTAAAGTATGAATTATTAAAGTGAATTATTAAAGTATGAATTATTAAAGTGAATTATTAAAGTATGAATTATTAAAGTGAATTATTAAAGTATGAATTATTAAAGTTAAAGTAAAGTAAAAGTAAAGTAAAGGTAAAGTTAAAGTATAGTAAAAGTATAAAAAACTATGTATGTATAATACGCGTATAAATATATATCATATTAATTTAAATCGTTATATATATTTAATGAAATAAAATATAAATATCGTTATATTTATTATACTGGTTAAGTAATGAGTTGTCAAAAGTGATTCTAGATATTTATAAAAGTTATATATGTTTTAATAATAAAGTTCTTTTTAAACTGAAAACGTCTTTGTACGTTTGAAAATAGATTAATAGAATATTATGGAAACCAATTCTCCACTAACTTTTGTCTAACTTTCGTAAATGACACTTTTTGTTTTTATTTATAAATAGCTTTACAAATTATTCTGAATATCGTTAAGAGGAATAGATTTTCTCAAATCATAGTGGACCTCTCAACAGAGACTTGTAATCATAATTCAATGTTTCTGATAATTCAATCATTTAATATATTTTTTTTTCGTCGAAAATCATATTGAAACAAATACGTTCGTGTAAAGTATTATACGTTTAATACTTTATTAATATTCTCAAGTTATAATATATATATACATATACATATCTATTTATATATAACGGTTCGTGAATCGTCGAAATTTGGTCGAGGTTATAATGAATGTATGAACACAGTTTAAAATTCTTGAGATTTAACTTAACAAACTTTGCTTATCGTGTCTGAATAATATAAAGATTAAAGTTTAAATTTGGTCGGAAATTTCCGGGTCGTCACATGATATTTTAGAATTTCTAATATCAGATGATGATGAAGAATATTGTCCGCAGGGGTTTAGAGTCAGGAGCAAGGTATTCGTTAATGACTTCAGCAGGTACTGAATCATTTGAATCCTTTGAAGTCAGGTTCAGTCTTTGTAATTTGTCCACAGCCTCCTTCCTACTTTGCTCAATCCGTTTTCCAGTTCCAAAACTTCTCTTTTTCTGCGCTTTGCCAGCACACTTCATCATTATCATCCAGCTTTTACCGTTTAAAGTCGTTTATAGTTTTTGCTGCTTCATCAGCATTTTTTTTCCATTTTCGGAGAACCAATTCGTAGTTCGGAGTGTTTTTCAGAAACTTCACATTCAAATTAAGTCCAGAAGATAGATGTTATATATACACATATAACTGTTGGCGTAGACATGCTGCGAGATTTCAAAATACTGATTGCTAATTCCCAATGATTCGTATGGCAATTCTCATTACAAGATGCGAATGAGTAAATGATGGGGTTTCAATGAATAATTATAATGACTTTTTGGAGAGGCTAAAGTCAAAGGGTAATGAAGTTGTTGGTACATCTGCTAATAATGTGGTGGGATGTAAAAGGTTCCCTGGTAACGATGGTGTATATCTCAAGGTTTTAATAAGGTTAGTCTGACTGAAAAGTCGAAGTTGACTTGCTGGAGCTGTGACAAAACTGGCTACTTTGAATAGGAGTCGCAAAGTTATTTTTGCTAATAAATGCCAAAGAATCTGACGCGGATACGTTGTTTAAACTTTTACTTTGGTTTCAAGAGTTTTTTTGGGTACATAACTATGGTTAACATGTGGTTGGATCATCATCTCGATTGCTCATTATTTGAAGTGTCTTCAGATATTTTCGAAGGGTTTGAACACAGATTGTAATCGTTAATATACATTTGATGTTCTAACACAGTTTTGAAGTCAAAGTATAGCTTTGAAAGATGTAGGAATCTAAAAGTGATGATACCGGTTATATCTCGAATTGAATTCTGAGGTTTCAAAATCAAAATTTGTAATTGGGTTTAAATGAGTATGATTGTTTTGATCTCTATGAAAGAATGTATATTATTGTGAAAGTAGGAAGTATAGTTGATAATTTTCTTGATCAGATTCGAAGAATGTAACATATTAATTGTGAATTTATATATCTCTCGGGTATTACCTACCCGTTAAAAAAAATTTCACAATTAATATTTTGTACAAAAGAATTTTATTACAGTCTTTATGAAAATATATATATGTATATTTTCTTCAGATGTAACATAGATTTAATGAGTTAATGTTAAATTAAACTCATTTGATTTACGGTTGAAACTAGAATTGAATAATCCCGAAAGGCTTTAAAAAGTACATAACTTTTACGCAGTATTTCTTTAATGACATTGAAATTATGAATCAATACTTCGTTATTTGTTGATGTATGATGTTCAGTTCGTGGAATCTTGTGAATTTCGCAAAGTACGAATGATGTTATCTGAAAAGTTTCGAGTACATCGATGATCAAAGTGTAAAATCAAATATATACTTGATTTATTATGAATTGGAATTTGTTGAATTGCGACAGAGATTGTAGTTAACGCTGGTTAAGTTGCGGCCGAAGGACGTACATTATTGCATATTTGTACTATGAATTAACCGAGTAGTTAAGATTCACACACAATAGCTTAGCACGGAAAGATTTATTTCAAAAAATATATATATATAATATACATATAATTTCTTCAGAGGGAATGAGTTAATTCTTCATAACTCGTTGATACAATATACATGTTATTGATTCGTAATGATGTCCACATTGATTCTTGAACTGACGGAGTTTGTGATGTTATCGGTGTTGTTGATTTAGATGTTGACTGAACTGATGATGCTGGTAACGCTGACGGTACTGTTGATGCTGTTGGTAAAGCAAGTTTAGCTTGTTAATCACACACCATTTTTGTCAGGGTTTCTACTCTTCCTTCTATCATTTTGGTTCGCTTAACTGATTTATGGTTAGGGCTAGATTAGATAATCTCTAAGACTTTAGAGATTACATAATCGCCGCGGAATGTTTCTCCAATGAAGTTATGAATTAATACTTCGTAAGTTATTGTTGTTGGTGTAGTGACCCGAACTTTTCCATGTTTATATATATTAATTGAGATTGATATTTACATGATTAAATGTTTCCAACATGTTAAGAAATCAAACTTGTTAAGACTTGATTAATTGAAATATGTTTCATATAGACAATTGACCACCCAAGTTGACCGGCGATTCACGAACGTTAAAACTTGTAAAAACGACATGATGATATATATATGGATATACATATGGTTAACATGAGATTATGATAAGTAAGTATCTTTATAAGTATATTAACAATGAGTTATATACATATAAACAAGACTACTAACTTAAGGATTTCGAAACGAGACATATATGTAACGATTATCGTTGTAACGACATCTAAATGTATATATATCATATTAAGATATATTAATATATCATAATGTCATGATAATATAATAATTTAACATCTCATTAGATATAATAAACAATGGGTTAACAATATTAATTGAGATCGTTAACTTAAAGGTTTCAAAACAACACTTACATGTAACGACTAACGATGACTTAACGACTCCGTTAAAATGAATATACATGTAGTGTATTTAGATGTATTAAAATACTTTTGGAAGACTTCAAGACATATATCAAAACACTCATACTTAACGAAAATGGTTACAGTTACTTTCCCATTCTTTTCTTTCATCAAGAATTCTAGTCGTATTCTTACCCGTATTATACACAGCTTCAAAACGTACTTACTATGGGTATATACCAATAGGAACTAGCATGGGATTCCACTCTTGATTATGTCATGTATGACTAATCAATTTTAACTTCTACCATGAGCTAGTCAACTAACTAGAACTCCTTTTAACCCCACTCACCACTCACCAATTAACACTCATCATTCACTCCATTTCACTTCCAAATCTCTTTCTAATTCTCTCTCAACACACCCACACTATTATGAACGTATTTTTCCAGTAGTTAATCATCATCTTCATCAAAAATCACTTCAAGAATCAAGCTATAATCATCATAGGAAGAACACTTCAAGAATACTTCAAAAATCCCTTCAAGTTTACTAATTTACTTCCAAGCTTTCTAATCCATTCCAAGTAATCATCTAAGATCAAGAAACCTTTGTTATATACAGTAGGTTATCTTTCTTATTCAAGGTAATATTCATATTCAAACTTTGATTCAATTTCTATAACTATAAACTATCTTAATTCGAGCAAAAATCTTACTTGAACTTGTTTTTGTGTCATGATCCTACTTCAAGAACTTTCAAGCCATCCAAGATCCTTTGAAGCTAGATCATTTCTTGTTACTTCCAGTAGGTTTACCTACTAAACTTTAGGTAGTAATGATGTTCATAACATCATTCGATTCATATATATAAAACTATCTTATTCGAAGGTTTAAACTCGTAATCACTAGAACATAGTTTAGTTAATTCTAAACTTGTTCGCAAACAAAAGTTAATCCTTCTAACTTGACTTTTAAAATTAACTAAACACATGTTCTATATCTATATGATATGCTAACTTAATGATTTAAAACCTGGAAACACGAAAAATACCGTAAAACCGGATTTACGCCGTCGTAGTAACACCGCGGGCTGTTTTGGGTTAGTTAATTAAAAACTATGATAAACTTTGATTTAAAAGTTGTTATTCTGAGAAAATGATTTTTATTATGAACATGAAACTATATCCAAAAATTATGGTTAAACTCAAAGTGGAAGTATGTTTTCTAAAATGGTCATCTAGACGTCGTTCTTTCGACTGAAATGACTACCTTTACAAAAATGACTTGTAACTTATTTTTCTGACTATAAACCTATACTTTTTCTGTTTAGATTCATAAAATACAGTTCAATATGAAACCATAGCAATTTGATTCATTCAAAACGGATTTAAAATGAAGAAGTTATGGGTAAAGCAAGATTGGATAATTTTTCTCATTTTAGCTACGTGAAAATTGGTAACAAATCTATTCCAACCATAACTTAATCAACTTGTATTGTATATTATGTAATCTTGAGATACCATAGACACGTATACAATGTTTCGACCTATCATGTTGACACATCTATATATATTTCGGAACAACCATAGACACTCTATATGTGAATGTTGGAGTTAGCTATACAGGGTTGAGGTTGATTCCAAAATATATATAGTTTGAGTTGTGATCAATACTGAGATATGTATACACTGGGTCGTGGATTGATTCAAGATAATATTTATCGATTTATTTCTGTACATCTAACTGTGGACAACTAGTTGTAGGTTACTAACGAGGACAGCTGACTTAATAAACTTAAAACATCAAAATATATTAAAAGTGTTGTAAATATATTTTGAACATACTTTGATATATATGTATATATTGTTATAGGTTCGTGAATCAACCAGTGGCCAAGTCTTACTTCTCGACGAAGTAAAAATCTGTGAAAGTGAGTTATAGTCCCACTTTTAAAATCTAATATTTTTGGGATGAGAATACATGCAGGTTTTATAAATGATTTACAAAATAGACACAAGTACGTGAAACTACATTTTATGGTTGAATTATCGAAATCGAATATGCCCCTTTTTATTAAGTCTGGTAATCTAAGAATTAGGGAACAGACACCCTAATTGACGCGAATCCTAAAGATAGATCTATTGGGCCTAACAAACCCCATCCAAAGTACCGGATGCTTTAGTACTTCGAAATTTATATCATATCCGAAGGGTGTCCCGGAATGATGGGGATATTCTTATATATGCATCTTGTTAATGTCGGTTACCAGGTGTTCACCATATGAATGATTTTTATCTCTATGTATGGGATGTGTATTGAAATATGAAATCTTGTGGTCTATTATTATGATTTGATATATATAGGTTAAACCTATAACTCACCAACATTTTTGTTGACGTTTTAAGCATGTTTATTCTCAGGTGATTATTAAGAGCTTCCGCTGTCGCATACTTAAATAAGGACGAGATTTGGAGTCCATGCTTGTATGATATTGTGTAAAAACTGCATTCAAGAAACTTATTTTGTTGTAACATAATTGTATTATAAACCATTATGTAATGGTCATGTGTAAACAGGATATTTTAGATTATCATTATTTGATAATCTACGTAAAGCTTTTTAAACCTTTATTGATGAAATAAAGGTTATGGTTTGTTTTAAAATGAATGCAGTCTTTGAAAAACGTCTCATATAGAGGTCAAAACCTCGCAACGAAATCAATTAATATGGAACGTTTTTAATCAATAAGAACGGGACATTTCAGTTGGTATCCGAGCGTTGGTCTTAGAGAACCAGAATTTTGCATTAGTGTGTCTTATCTAGTTTGTTAGGATGCATTAGTGAGTCTGGACTTCGACCGTGTTTACTTGAAAAATGATTGCTTAACAAATTTTGTTGGAAACTATATATTTTTAACATGTGAATATTATGTGATATATTAATCTCTTAACGCGTTTGATATTATGTGATAGATGTCTACCTCTAGAACAAGTCCCATTGACTCACCTAATAATAATGAAGAGTCAAATGTAAATTGGAATGATTCGTGGACTGATTCACAAGTTCCCGAAGAAGAACCGGAAGAAGAGTCGGAACCAGAAGAAGAATCGGAACCAGAAGAAGAATCGGAACCGGATGAAGAAATAGAACCGGTGGGGGAAATAATAAAACGGTTAAGTAAAAGAAAATCCTCAACCAACCGACCAAGGTTAATTATGGTCAATGGTGTTTCCGCTAAGGAAGCAAAATATTGGGAGGATTACCAATTCTCCGATGAATCGGATTCCGACGAGAATTCTGATGATGTTATAGAAATTACCCCAACTGAATTTAAAAAGGCAAAAGAAAATAATAAGGGAAAGGGCATAAAAATAGAGAAATCTAATTCCAACCCCGATGAACTTTATATGTATCGTCAACCCCCGAAGTCCTTAAGTTGTAACAATGACCCGGGAACCTCTAAACCACCAGGTTTTTCTAAACCAATGTGGAAAATAACGGCTCGTATTAGGGGAACATCATATATCCCTAGAAACTTGGGAAAACGAACCAAAACCAAAGAAGAAGAAACAAGCGAGTCGGAATAAGATAGTTGTATTCGTGTGGTGTAATATATGTAATATAGTGTGCTTATGCTTTATGATATATGTAAAAATTGCTTGTATTAATAAGTATTTTTTTTATGAATCTAACTCTTGTCTATTTTACAGTATAAAAACACAAAATGGATAGACAACCCAATATTTTAAGAGACCTACCCGGAGACATGATTGATGAAATCTTGTCTAGAGTTGGTCAGAATTCTTCGGCACAACTATTTAAGGCGAGATCAGTTTGTAAGACATTCGAAGAACGTTCCAAGAATACCTTGGTTTTTAAAAGGCTTTCGTTCGAAAGATGGGGGATATCACATTGGGAAATCCATAAGTTACGATGTGTTTACTTTGACGCATATATTGCGGGGAACCCAAATGCTATTTTACGCAATGGGTTAAGAAATTATTTTGACTCAATATATCCGAATAGTGGACTTCGTGATTTAGAAAAAGCGGCTAACATGCAACATAAAGAAGCATGTTATGCTTACGGATTAGTAATGTTCACTTCTCACCAAAGTGAGAACAAGAACATCGGGCTACAACTATTAAACAAAACGTTTCCACAAGTGACGGAGTCGGTAATTGGGGTAAGAAATGAGGTTTTTAGATTGTTACGGGACTGTTGGACATTACGTAACCCTCGTCCCTTTGACGACGTTACAACACGCTGTCTTATCAACGGCCATAACGGTTATGTTCCACAAGACCAAGGATGGGAAGTAGTCCTAGTAAAACCAGAATGCATGACTTGTTTCTGGACGTATGAATTACGTGTCTTTATTGCCTTTGCTGAACAACTTGTGTACTAGCTAGAATTATCTTCACAACTATCTTGTATCAAAGTTATTGTCTGCTATATTTCATGCTTTATGTAAAATAAGTGGTATTGTAAGTTTGTAAAATATTGTATAAAAGTTTGAACGCGAAATATAATTATAATCAGTTTTTCATATAGAATTGTAGTAGTTGAGTTGTATATTAGCTACTAAGTATGAACTTAACGGGTAGGTACTACCCGAATTTAAACTTATAAAACGCTAATATGAAGAAAAAGCTTTTATAAATGAGTTCATATTATGCTACGAAATACTATTAACTACTCTTAATATTCTGTATGATTTACTTGTTCCATTTGACTACTTTGAAGGAAATGGCACCGACTACTTGACACACCGTGAATATGAATGAAGAGGAATTCCGTACTTTTCTAGCTTCAAACATAGCCGCAGTACAGGCTGCGCTACATACCAACAATAACCTTGGATCTAGCAGTACAGGAAATCGTGTAGGATGCACCTACAAAGAATTCACTGCCTGCAAACCTTTGGAATTTGATGGAACCGAAGGACCGATCGGATTGAAACGGTGGACCGAGAAGGTCGAATCGGTGTTTGCCATAAGTAAGTGTACTGAAGAGGACAAAGTAAAGTACGCTATGCATACCTTCACAGGTTCTGCGTTAACATGGTGGAATACCTATCTAGAGCAAGTGGGACAAGACGATGCTTACGCACTACCGTGGTCAGCATTCAAGCACTTGATGAACGAGAAGTACCGTCCCAGAACCGAGGTCAATAAGCTCAAGACAGAACTTAGAGGGTTACGAACCCAAGGATTTGATATTACCACGTACAAAAGACGATTCACAGAATTGTGCCTATTGTGTCCGGGAGCATTCGAAGATGAGGAAGAAAAGATCGACGCGTTTGTGAAAGGATTACCGGAAAGAATCCAAGAAGATATAAGTTCACACGAGCCCGCCTCCATACAACAGGCATGTAGAATGGCTCACAAACTAGTGAACCAGATTGAAGAAAGAATTAAAGAACAGACTGCTGAAGAGGCCAATGTGAAACAAGTCAAAAGAAAGTGGGAGGAAAACGGTGATAAGAATCACCAATACAACAACAACAACAATTACAACAATAATCGCAACAATTATCCCAACAATCGCAACATCAATCGCAACTACAACAAACGGCCCAACAACAACAACAACAACAACAACAACAACAACAACAACAACAACAACAACAACAACTACAACAATCATCCCAACAACAATAATAACCGCAACAACAACAACAATCAGAAGCAGCTATGCCAAAGGTGTGAAAAGTATCACTCGGGGTTCTGCACCAAATTTTGCAACAAGTGTAAAAGAAATGGTCATAGCGCGGCGAAGTGTGAGGTCTACGGACCAGGGGTTAATAGAACGAAAGGAACAAATGGTGTCGGAACGAGTAATGGCGGAGCAAGTAGTGTCGGAGCAAGTTATGCCAATGTAGTTTGTTATAAATGTGGAAAACCGGGCCACATTATTAGAAATTGCCCGAACCAGGAGAACACGAATGGACAAGGCCGCGGAAGAGTTTTCAATATTAATGCGGCAGAGGCACAGGAAGACCCGGAGCTTGTTACGGGTACGTTTCTTATTGACAATAAATCTGCTTACGTTTTATTTGATTCGGGTGCGGATAGAAGCTATATGAGTAGAGATTTTTGTGCTAAATTAAGTTGTCCATTGACGCCTTTGGATAGTAAATTTTTACTCGAATTAGCAAATGGTAAATTAATTTCAGCAGATAATATATGTCGGAATCGAGAAATTAAACTGGTTAGCGAAAAATTTAAGATTGATTTGATACCAGTAGAGTTAGGGAGTTTTGATGTGATAATCGGTATGGACTGGTTGAAAGAAGTGAAAGCAGAGATCGTTTGTTACAAAAATGCAATTCGCATTATAAGAGAAAAAGGAAAACCCTTAATGGTGTACGGAGAAAAGGGCAACACGAAGCTACATCTTATTAGTAATTTGAAGGCACAAAAACTAATAAGAAAAGGTTGCTATGCTGTTCTAGCACACGTCGAGAAAGTACAAACTGAAGAAAAGAGCATCAATGATGTTCCCATTGTAAAAGAATTTCCCGATGTATTTCCGAAAGAATTACCGGGATTACCCCCACATCGATCCGTTGAATTTCAAATAGATCTTGTACCAGGAGCTGCACCAATAGCTCGTGCTCCTTACAGACTCGCACCCAGCGAGATGAAAGAACTGCAAAGCCAATTACAAGAACTTTTAGAGTGTGGTTTCATTCGACCAAGCACACCACCGTGGGGAGCTCCTGTTTTGTTTGTCAAGAAGAAAGATGGTACATTCAGGTTGTGTATCGACTACCGAGAGTTGAACAAACTTACCATCAAGAACCGCTACCCACTACCGAGAATCGACGACTTATTTGATCAACTACAAGGCTCGTCTGTTTATTCAAAGATTGACTTACGTTCCGGGTATCATCAAATGCGGGTGAAAGAAGATGATATTCCAAAGACTGCTTTCAGAACACGTTACGGTCATTACGAGTTTATGGTCATGCCGTTTGGTTTAACTAATGCACCAGCTGTGTTCATGGACCTTATGAACCGAGTGTGTGGACCATACCTTGACAAGTTTGTCATTGTTTTCATTGATGACATACTTATTTACTCAAAGAATGACCAAGAACACGGTGAACATTTGAGAAAGGTGTTAGAAGTATTGAGGAAGGAAGAATTGTACGCTAAGTTTTCAAAGTGTGCATTTTGGTTGGAAGAAGTTCAATTCCTCGGTCACATAGTGAACAAATAAGGTATTAAGGTGGATCCGGTAAAGATAGAAACTGTTGAAAAGTGGGAAACCCCGAAAACTCCGAAACACATACGCCAGTTTTTAGGACTAGCTGGTTACTACAGAAGGTTCATCCAAGACTTTTCCAGAATAGCAAAACCCTTGACTGCATTAACGCATAAAGGGAAGAAATTTGAATGGAATGATGAACAAGAGAAAGCGTTTCAGTTATTGAAGAAAAAGCTAACTACGGCACCTATATTGTCATTGCCTGAAGGGAATGATGATTTTGTGATTTATTGTGACGCTTCAAAGCAAGGTCTCGGTTGTGTATTAATGCAACGAACGAAGGTGATTGCTTATGCATCTAGACAATTGAAGATTCACGAACAAAATTATACGACGCATGATTTGGAATTAGGTGCGGTTGTTTTTGCATTAAAGACTTGGAGGCACTACTTATATGGGGTCAAAAGTATTATATATACTGACCACAAAAGTCTTCAACACATATTTAATCAGAAACAACTGAATATGAGGCAGCGTAGGTGGATTGAATTATTGAATGATTACGACTTTGAGATTCGTTACCACCCGGGAAAGGCAAATGTGGTAGCCGATGCCTTGAGCAGGAAGGACAGAGAACCCATTCGAGTAAAATCTATGAATATAATGATTCATAATAACCTTACTACTCAAATAAAGGAGGCGCAACAAGGAGTTTTAAAAGAGGGAAATTTAAAGGATGAAATACCCAAAGGATCGGAGAAGCATCTTATCATTCAGGAAGACGGAACCCGGTATAGGGCTGAAAGGATTTGGGTACCAAAATTTGGAGATATGAGAGAAATGGTACTTAGAGAAGCTCATAAATCCAGATACTCAATACATCCTGGAACGGGGAAGATGTACAAGGATCTCAAGAAACATTTTTGGTGGCCGGGTATGAAAGCCGATGTTGCTAAATACGTAGGAGAATGTTTGACGTGTTCTAAGGTCAAAGCTGAGCATCAGAAACCATCAGGTCTACTTCAACAACCCGAAATCCCGGAATGGAAATGGGAAAACATTACCATGGATTTCATCACTAAATTGCCAAGGACTGCAAGTGGTTTTGATACTATTTGGGTAATAGTTGATCGTCTCACCAAATCAGCACACTTCCTGCCAATAAGAGAAGATGACAAGATGGAGAAGTTAGCACGACTGTATTTGAAGGAAGTCGTCTCCAGACATGGAATACCAATCTCTATTATCTCTGATAGGGATGGCAGATTTATTTCAAGATTCTGGCAGACATTACAGCAAGCATTAGGAACTCGTCTAGACATGAGTACTGCCTATCATCCACAAACTGATAGACAGAGCGAAAGGACGATACAAACGCTTGAAGACATGCTACGAGCATGTGTTATTGATTTCGGAAACAGTTGGGATCGACATCTACCATTAGCAGAATTTTCCTACAACAACAGCTACCATTCAAGCATTGAGATGGCGCCGTTTGAAGCACTTTATGGTAGAAAGTGTAGGTCTCCGATTTGTTGGAGTGAAGTGGGGGATAGACAGATTACGGGTCCAGAGATTATACAAGAAACTACCGAGAAGATCATCCAAATTCAACAACGGTTGAAAACCGCCCAAAGTCGACAAAAGAGCTACGCTGACATTAAAAGAAAAGATATAGAATTTTAAATTGGAGAGATGGTCATGCTTAAAGTTGCACCTTGGAAAGGCGTTGTTCGATTTGGTAAACGAGGGAAATTAAATCCAAGGTATATTGGACCATTCAAGATTATTGATCGTGTCGGACCAGTAGCTTACCGACTTGTGTTACCTCAACAACTCGCGGCTGTACATAACACTTTCCACGTCTCGAATTTGAAGAAATGTTGTGCTAAAGAAGATCTCACTATTCCGTTAGATGAAATCCAAATCAATGAAAAACTCCAATTCATCGAAGAACCCGTCGAAATAATGGATCGTGAGGTTAAAAGACTTAAGCAAAACAAGATACCAATTGTTAAGGTTCGATGGAATGCTCGTAGAGGACCCGAGTTCACCTGGGAGCGTGAAGATCAGATGAAGAAGAAATACCCGCATCTATTTCCAGAAGATTCGTCAACACCTTCAACAGCTTAAAATTTCGGGACGAAATTTATTTAACGGGTAGGTACTGTAGTGACCCGAACTTTTCCATGTTTATATATATTAATTGAGATTGATATTTACATGATTAAATGTTTCCAACATGTTAAGAAATCAAACTTGTTAAGACTTGATTAATTGAAATATGTTTCATATAGACAATTGACCACCCAAGTTGACCGGCGATTCACGAACGTTAAAACTTGTAAAAACGACATGATGATATATATATGGATATACATATGGTTAACATGAGATTATGATAAGTAAGTATCTCCATAAGTATATTAACAATGAGTTATATACATATAAACAAGACTACTAACTTAAGGATTTCGAAACGAGACATATATGTAACGATTATCGTTGTAACGACATCTAAATGTATATATATCATATTAAGATATATTAATATATCATAATATCATGATAATATAATAATTTAACATCTCATTATATATAATAAACAATGGGTTAACAATATTAATTGAGATCGTTAACTTAAAGGTTTCAAAACAACACTTACATGTAACGACTAACGATGACTTAACGACTCCGTTAAAATGAATATACATGTAGTGTATTTAGATGTATTAAAATACTTTTGGAAGACTTCAATACATATATCAAAACACTCATACTTAACGAAAATGGTTACAGTTACTTTCCCATTCTTTTCTTTCATCAAGAATTCTAGTCGTATTCTTACCCGTATTATACACAGCTTCAAAACGTACTTACTATGGGTATATACCAATAGGAACTAGCATGGGATTTCACTCTTGATTATGTCATGTATGACTAATCAATTTTAACTTCTACCATGAGCTAGTCAACTAACTAGAACTCCTTTTAACCCCACTCACCACTCACCAATTAACACTCATCATTCACTCCATTTCACTTCCAAATCTCTTTCTAATTCTCTCTCAACACACCCACACTATTATGAACGTATTTTTCCAGTAGTTAATCATCATCTTCATCAAAAATCACTTCAAGAATCAAGCTATAATCATCATAGGAAGAACACTTCAAGAATACTTCAAAAATCCCTTCAAGTTTACTAATTTACTTCCAAGCTTTCTAATCCATTCCAAGTAATCATCTAAGATCAAGAAACCTTTGTTATATACAGTAGGTTATCTTTCTTATTCAAGGTAATATTCATATTCAAACTTTGATTCAATTTCTATAACTATAAACTATCTTAATTCGAGCAAAAATCTTACTTGAACTTGTTTTTGTGTCATGATCCTACTTCAAGAACTTTCAAGCCATCCAAGATCCTTTGAAGCTAGATCATTTCTTGTCACTTCTAGTAGGTTTACCTACTAAACTTGAGGTAGTAATGATGTTCATAACATCATTCGATTCATATATATAAAACTATCTTATTCGAAGGTTTAAACTCGTAATCACTAGAACATAGTTTAGTTAATTCTAAACTTGTTCGCAAACAAAAGTTAATCCTTCCAACTTGACTTTTAAAATTAACTAAACACATGTTCTATATCTATATGATATGCTAACTTAATGATTTAAAACCTGGAAACACGAAAAACACCGTAAAACCGGATTTACGCCTTCGTAGTAACACCGCGGGCTGTTTTGGGTTAGTTAATTAAAAACTATGATAAACTTTGATTTAAAAGTTGTTATTCTGAGAAAATGATTTTTATTATGAACATGAAACTATATCCAAAAATTATGGTTAAACTCAAAGTGGAAGTATGTTTTCTAAAATGGTCATCTAGACGTCGTTCTTTCGACTGAAATGACTACCTTTACAAAAACGACTTGTAACTTATTTTTCCGACTATAAACCTATACTTTTTCTGTTTAGATTCATAAAATACAGTTCAATATGAAACCATAGCAATTTGATTCATTCAAAACGGATTTAAAATGAAGAAGTTATGGGTAAAACAAGATTGGATAATTTTTCTCATTTTAGCTACTTGAAAATTGGTAACAAATCTATTCCAACCATAACTTAATCAACTTGTATTGTATATTATGTAATCTTGAGATACCATAGACACGTATACAATGTTTCGACCTATCATGTCGACACATCTATATATATTTCGGAACAACCATAGACACTCTATATGTGAATGTTGGAGTTAGCTATACAGGGTTGAGGTTGATTCCAAAATATATATAGTTTGAGTTGTGATCAATACTGAGATATGTATACACTGGGTCGTGGATTGATTCAAGATAATATTTATCGATTTATTTCTGTACATCTAACTGTGGACAACTAGTTGTAGGTTACTAACGAGGACAGCTGACTTAATAAACTTAAAACATCAAAATATATTAAAAGTGTTGTAAATATATTTTGAACATACTTTGATATATATGTATATATTGTTATAGGTTCGTGAATCAACCAGTGGCCAAGTCTTACTTCCCGACGAAGTAAAAATCTGTGAAAGTGAGTTATAGTCCCACTTTTAAAATCTAATATTTTTGGGATGAGAATACATGCAGGTTTTATAAATGATTTACAAAATAGACACAAGTACGTGAAACTACATTTTATGGTTGAATTATCGAAATCGAATATGCCCCTTTTTATTAAGTCTGGTAATCTAAGAATTAGGGAACAGACACCCTAATTGACGCGAATCCTAAAGATAGATCTATTGGGCCTAACAAACCCCATCCAAAGTACCGGATGCTTTAGTACTTCGAAATTTATATCATATCCGAAGGGTGTCCCGGAATGATGGGGATATTCTTATATATGCATCTTGTTAATGTCGGTTACCAGGTGTTCACCATATGAATGATTTTTATCTCTATGTATGGGATGTGTATTGAAATATGAAATCTTGTGGTCTATTATTATGATTTGATATATATAGGTTAAACCTATAACTCACCAACATTTTTGTTGACGTTTTAAGCATGTTTATTCTCAGGTGATTATTAAGAGCTTCCGCTGTCGCATACTTAAATAAGGACGAGATTTGGAGTCCATGCTTGTATGATATTGTGTAAAAACTGCATTCAAGAAACTTATTTTGTTGTAACATAATTGTATTGTAAACCATTATGTAATGGTCGTGTGTAAACAGGATATTTTAGATTATCATTATTTGATAATCTACGTAAAGCTTTTTAAACCTTTATTGATGAAATAAAGGTTATGGTTTGTTTTAAAATGAATGCAGTCTTTGAAAAACGTCTCATATAGAGGTCAAAACCTCGCAACGAAATCAATTAATATGGAACGTTTTTAATCAATAAGAACGGGACATTTCAGTTGGTACTCCTTGGTATCTATGGTGCGTATGACGTTGATGCTCGTGGGACAGATTGTGAAGTTGAGGATTACGACGCGGTTGTGGTTGGAGGTGGTAATGGTACTGTTGGCGTTGATGATGGTGGTACTGGTTATGCTGCTGGTGCTGCTACTGGTGTTTGTAATTTCTGCACCATATTCTCCAAAGCTACTACCCGAGCGCGAAGCTCGTTGACTTCTTCTATTACACCAGGGTGATTGTCGGTTCGGACGAGCGGATAAATAAAATCTAGAATTTGATGGAGTATATAATCGTGACGAGATACTCTGGAAATGAGAGAGAAAATGGTGTTTCGGACAGGTTCGCCGGTAAGTGCTTCAGGTTCTTCGTCAAGAGGGCAATGTGGTGGATGGAAAGGATCGCCTTCTTCTTATCTCCAATGATTGAGGAGACTACGAACCCATCCCCAATTCATCCAGAATAGATGATGACTGATTGGTTGATCCATTCCGGTCACACTGCTTTCGGAGCTTGAGTGAGATTCCATTTCAGAATCCGAGTGACTTGAACTGATGACAACTTCCATTTCGTACGATTGGATAAAGGATTTTTCGATATAAAATGATTTTCCGGCTATCTGGTGGTATTCTATTTACATAGGATATCCATATATGTATATAGATCAAAAGATTTCGTAGATTACGGAGGAATTTACGGAATATGTCAGGCAAAGTTTACAGTAATAGATACGATAAGATATGATTTAGCAGATACGCTAAGATATGAATTTTGTCTATACACTACTCATGCAATTAATGTAGTAAGACGTGTCTAGACTAATAATGATAAGCAGGTAATTTCCTAAGGATGATAAGCAAATGATTTCCGACTAGAAATGATAAGCAAAACTTTTGACATGCAGACACGGTCGAAGTCCAGACTCACTAATGCATCCTAACGACTTATCAGTTAGACACACTAATGCAGACCTGGTTCGCTAAGACCACCGCTCTGATACCAACTGAAAGGACCCATTCATATACATTATAAACGATTCACAATAGTTGATTACATCGCGAGGTATTTGACCTCTATATGATACATATTACAAACATTGCATTCGTTTTTAAAAGACAAACTTTCTTTACATCGAAAATTGACAAGCATGCATACCATTTCATAATATCCACTATCCAATTATAAATTAACTTAATAGTATTCTTTGATGAACTCAATGACTCGAATGCAACGTTCTTCGAAATATTCCATGAAATACTCCAAGTAATATCTTTAAAACAAGCAAATGCACAGCGGAAGATTTCTTTTATACCTGAGAATAAACATGCTTTAAAGTGTCAACCAAAAGGTCGGTGAGTTCATTAGTTTATCATAATCATTCATTTCCATCATTTTAATAGACCACAAGAATTTCATTTCCAGTTCTCATAAATATACGTCCCATGCATAGAGACAAAAATAATCATTCATATGGATTGAACACCTGGTAACCGACATTAACAATATGCATATAAGAATATCCCCGTCATTCCGGGATCCTCCTTCGGACATGATATAAATTTCGAAGTACTAAAGCATCCGGTACTTTGGATGGGGTTTGTTAGGCCCAATAGATCTATCTTTAGGATTCGCGTCAATTAGGGTGTCTGTTCCCTAATTCTTAGATTACCAGACTTAATAAAAAGGGGCATATTCGATTTCGATAATTCAACCATAGAATGTAGTTTCAATTACTTGTGTCTATTTCGTCAAACATTTATAAAAGCGCATGTATTCTCTGTCCCAAAAATATAAAGGGTAAAAAGGCAAATGAAACTCACCATACTGTATTTCGTAGTAAAAATACATATAACGTCATTGAACAAGTGCAAGGTTGGCCTCGAATTCACGAACCTAAATTAATTATATATATTTATGTGTTGGTCAATATTTGTCTAACAAATTAGGTCAAGTCATAATGTACCACAATCCTAATGCTCGAGACTAATATGCAAAAGTCAACAAAAGTAAATTTGACTCAAAATAATTTTCAAAAAATCTATACATGATTAATATATAGTTTAAATATCAGCCTTTTATATTTTTAAATATTTTTAAAAGATTTATTAGAGTAAATAATATAATTTATTTATTAATAAATAAAATTTTATATTAAATTTATATAATAAAATATACTTTTATATATATTAAGTAATAAAATTTATAGGGTTTATTTAATATCATAAAGATAATATGATAGGTATTATTAAAGTAAGTTATTATACGTAATAAAATATGTTTATATCACATATTTATTTGATAATATAATATCTATAATGATAGTAAGTAAAAGTTGTATTATTTTGAAATAATAATTATTATTATAAAAATATCAATATTTATAATTACTAAGATGACATTATGATAAAACGATAATTCTAATTATGATAACTTTAATATTTACGATAATTTTTTTAATATTATCTTTAAAATAATAATTCTATTTAAAATAATAATAATAATGATATTTTATAGTAACAATGACATTTCTATTAAAATGATAATTTTTGTTAAAATGATAGTTCTAATACTAACGATACTTTTAATAATAATAGTAATGATAAAAATAATAAGAACGATAATTTTATCTAAATCAATATCTTATAATATTTTAATTTCATCATGATACTCTTACTCATTATTTCCTAATCGTTTCGTTTTATAGCTTTTAATCGTCTTTTATATCGTGTCCATAATAATGATAATAATAGTAATCAAAATAATTAGGTGTTACAAATATTTGTTTTAATTACACTAATATTAATAATGATAGTTACTATAACATTATTAACGATAATACTAATAATTATCTTAATGATAATATAGTAATAATAATAATAACAATAAAAATAACCATTTTTAAATAATGATATATATATATATATATTAATAATGATAATAATAATAATAATATTACTAATAATAATAATAATAATAATAATAATAATAATAATTGGATAATAATAATAATACTAATTATAACTTTAACAATAATAACGATAGTAATAATAAAAAAATTAACAATTTTTAATGATAAATCCCTTTTATTGATAAAGATAATAATAATGATAATAATAAGATAAAACTAGAACGACGATAAAAACGACGATAATAATAATCATTTTTAATAAAAATATCGAAAATTCAATTGATTATAACTTCTAATCCGTTCATCGAAACCATTCGATATCTAAAGGAAAAGTTCTTAATTTTTTGCTAGCTTTCCAAGGACATGCATATCTTATACCTTATCTCAACCGCAAGTGTAACTAATTCAATATTCAACCTAACCTGTCTAAGGGCAATATCAAAAGTACAAGCATGCATAATCCTAAATACTCGAGCACTAGTCAGGGATACACTATTAGTATGTAAAAGTTAAATTATGAGTACTCACGTATCAATATTGAGATTCAATATTGCAGGAAAGGTACGTAGACGCAACGTAAATGATAAACACTATATTGACCTCGCGAGCATACCCATGAACCATACTCAATCACCTCCATAGCTATAACCCATAATTTCCTTAATCCTATTCTACTCGAAAAACAATTTCGAAATCACTCGGACAGCACTCCGTCATAATATTTTATGTATACTAATAATATCTTGAAATAATACGGAGTAAATATATATATGTAAATCGATTGAGAGAGTTTAGAGAAAAATATTTTCAAGTTTCTATGAAATAATGAAACCTATTGAATTCTATTTATAATAGATTTTTGAATTATTAAAGTGAATTATTAAAGTATGAATTATTAAAGTGAATTATTAAAGTATGAATTATTAAAGTGAATTATTAAAGTATGAATTATTAAAGTGAATTATTAAAGTATGAATTATTAAAGTGAATTATTAAAGTTAAAGTAAAGTAAAAATAAAGTAAAGGTAAAGTTTAAATATAGTAAAAGTATAAAACTATGTATGTATAATACGCGTATAAATATATATAATATTAATTTAAATCGTTATATATATTTAATAAAATAAAATATAAATATTATTATCTTTATCATACAAGTTAAGTAATGAGTTGTCAAAAGTGATTCTAGATATTTATAAAAGTTATATACGTTTTAATAATAAAGTTCTTTTTAAACTGAAAACGTTTTTGTACGTTTGAAACTAAATAGATCAATCGAGTCTTTATGAGATTCAATCTTCCACTATCCTTTGTCTAGTTCTCAATGATTGACAATTTGTTCTTATTTATAAATCACTTTACCATTTTTCGAATATTGTTAAAATGGAAAGATTTCTCAAATCAAAGTGGGCCTTTCAACAGAGACTTGTAATCATAATTCAATATATTTGATAATTCAATCATTTGATCTTATCTTCTAATTTCATTGATAAACATTTTGAAACAGATACAATCATATAAAGTATTTAATCTAATATTTTGTTTACGTTTCAAGTTATAATATATATACACATATACATATATAATCATATTCGTTTAATGGTTCGTGAATCGTTGGAACTTGGTCGAGGTTGAATGAATGTATGAACATAGTTTAAAATTCTTGAAATTTAACTTAACAAATATTGCTTATCGTGTCGGAAACATATAAAGATTAAAGTTTAAATTTGGTTGGAAATTTCTGGGTTGTCACATTCTAGCACACGTCGAGAAAGTACAAACTGAAGAAAAGAGCATCAATGATGTTCCCGTCACAAAAGAATTTCCCGATGTATTTCCAAAAGAATTACCGGGATTACCCCCACACCGATCTGTTGAATTTCAAATAGACCTTGTACCGGGAGCTGCACCAATAGCTCGTGCTCCATACAGACTCGCACCTAGCGAAATGAAGGAACTTCAGAGCCAATTACAAGAACTTTTAGAGCGTGGTTTCATTCAACCAAGCACATCACCGTGGGGAGCTCCTGTTTTGTTTGTCAAGAAGAAAGATGGTACATTCAGGTTGTGTATCGACTACCGAGAGTTGAACAAACTTACCATCAAGAACCGCTACCCACTATCGAGAATCGATGACTTATTTGATTAACTACAAGGCTCGTCTGTTTATTCGAAGATCAATTTACGTTCTGGATATCATCAAATGCGGGTGAAGGAGGATGATATTCCAAAGACTGCTTTTAGGACGTGTTACGGTCATTACGAGTTTATGGTTATGCCGTTTAGATTGACTAACGCACCAGCTGTGTTCATGGACCTCATGAACCGAGTGTGTGGGCCATATCTTGACAAGTTTGTCATTGTTTTCATCGATGACATACTTATTTACTCGAAGAATGATCAAGAGCACGAAGAACATTTGAGAAAAGTGCTAGAGTTGATGAGAAAAGAAAAACTGTACGCTTAGTTTTCAAAGTGTGCATTTTGGTTGGAAGAAGTTCAATTCCTCAGTCACATAGTGAATAAAGAAGGTATTCAGGTGGATCCAGCAAAGATCGAAACCGTTGAAAAGTGGGAAACCCCAAAAACTCCGAAACACATACACCAGTTTTTAGGACTAGCGGGTTACTACAGAAGGTTCATCCAAGACTTGTCTAGAATAACAAAACCCTTGACTGCATTAACGCATAAAGGGAAGAAATTTGAATGGAAATATGAACAAGAGAAAGCATTTCAATTGTTAAAGAAAAAGTTAACTACGGCACCTATATTGTGATTACATGAAGGGAATGATGATTTTGTGATATATTGTGATTCCTCAAAGCAAGGTCTCGGTTGTGTATTAATGCAATGAATGAAAGTAATTGCTTATGCGTCTAGACAATTGAAGATTCACGAACAGAATTATACGATGCATGATTTAGAATTAGGCGCGGTTGTTTTTGCATTAAAGACTTGGAGGCACTACTTATACGGGGTCAAAAGTATTATATATACCGACCACAAAAGTCTTCAACACATATTTAATCAGAAACAACTGAATATGAGGCAGCGTAGGTGGATAGAATTATTGAATGATTACGACTTTGAGATTCGTTACCACCCGGGGAAGGCAAATGTGGTAGCCGACGCCTTGAGCAGGAAGGACAGAGAACCCATTCGAGTAAAATCTATGAATATTATGATTCACAATAACCTTACTACTCAAATAAAGGAGGCACAACAAGGAGTTTTAAAAGAGGGAAATTTAAAGGATGAAATACCCAAAGGATCGGAGAAGCATCTTAATATTCGGGAAGACGGAACCTGGTATAGGGCTGAAAGGATTTGGGTACCAAAATTTGGAAATATGAGAGATATGGTACTTAGAGAAGCTCATGAAACCAGATACTCAATACATTCTGGAATGGGGAAGATGTACAAGGATCTCAAGAAACATTTTTGGTGGCCGGGTATGAAAAACGATGTTGCTAAATACGTAGGAGAATGTTTGACGTGTTCTAAGGTTAAAACTGAGCATCAGAAACCATCAGGTCTACTTCAACAACCCGAAATCCCAAAATGGAAATGGGAAAATATTACCATGGATTTCATCACTAAATTGCCAAGGACTGCAAGTGGTTTTGATACTATTTGGGTAATAGTTGATCGTCTCACCAAATCAGCACATTTCCTGCCAATAAGAGAAGATGACAAGATGGAGAAGTTAGCACGAATGTATTTGAAGGAAGTCATCTCCAAACTTGGAATACCAATCTCTATTATCTCTGATAAGGATGGCAGATTTATTTCAAGATTCTGGCAGACATTACAGCAAGCATTAGGAACTCGTCTAGACATGAGTACTGCCTATCATCTACAAACTGATGGGCAGAGTGAAAGGACGATACAAACGCTTGAAGACATGCTACGAGCATGTGTTATTGATTTCGGAAACAGTTAGGATCGACATCTACCGTTAGCATAATTTTCCTACAACAACAGCTACCATTCAAGCATTGAGATGGCGCCGTTTGAAGCACTTTATGGTAGAAAGTGCAGGTCTCCAATTTGTTGGAGTGAAGTGGGGGATAGATAGATTACGGGTCCAGAGATTATACAAGAAACTACCGAGAAGATCATCCAAATTCAACAACGGTTGAAAACCGCCCAAAGTCGACAAAAGAGCTACGCTGACATTAAAAGAAAAGATATAGAATTTGAAATTGGAGAGATGGTCATGCTTAAAGTTGCACCTTGGAAAGGTGTTGTTCGATTTGGTAAACGAGGGAAATTAAATCCAAGGTATATCGGACCATTCAAGATTATTGATCGTGTCGGACCAGTAGCTTACCGACTTGAGTTACCTCAACAACTCGCGGCTGTACATAACACTTTCCATGTCTCGAATTTGAAGAAATGTTTTGCTAAAGAAGATCTCACTATTCCGTTAGATGAAATCCAAATCAACGAAAAACTTCAATTCATCGAAGAACCCGTTGAAATAATGGATCGTGAGGATAAAAGATTTAAGCAAAATGAGATACCAATTGTTAAGGTTCGATGGAATGCTCGTAGAGGACTCGAGTTCACCTGGGAACGAGAAGATCAGATGAAGAAGAAATACCCGCATTTATTTCCAGAAGATACGTCAACACCTCCAACTGCTTAAAATTTCGGGACGAAATTTATTTAACTGGTAGGTACTGTAGTGACCAGAACTTTTCCATGTTTATATATATATTAAATGAAATTTTTATTTACATGATTAAGTGTTTCCAACATATTAAGCAATCAAACTTGTTAAGACTTGATTAATTGAAATAGGTTTCATATAGACAATTGACCACCCAAGTTGACCGGTGATTCACGAACGTTAAAACTTGTAAAAACTATATGATGACATATATATGGTTATATATATAGTTAACATGATATTATGATAAGTAAACATATCATTAAGTATATTAATAATGAACTACATATGTAAAAACAAGACTACTAACTTAATGATTTTGAAACGAGACATATATGTAACGATTATCGTTGTAACGACATTTAATGTATATATATCATATTAAGAGATATTCGTACATCATAATATCATGATAATATAATAATTTAAAATCTCATTTGATATTATAAACATTGGGTTAACAACATTTAACAAGATCGTTAACCTAAAGGTTTCAAAACAACACTTACATATAACGACTAACGATGACTTAACGACTCAGTTAAAATGTATATACATGTAGTGTTTTAATATGTATTCATACACTTTTTAAAGACTTCAAGACACTTATCAAAATACTTCTACTTAACAAAAATGCTTACAATTACATCCTCGTTCAGTTTCATCAACAATTCTACTCGTATGCACCCGTATTCGTACTCGTAAAATACACAGCTTTTAGATGTATGTACTATTGGTATATACACTCCAATTATTAGCTCTTAGCAGCCCATGTGAGTTACCTAACACATGTGGGAACCATCATTTGGAAACTAGCATGAAATATCTCATAAAATTACAAAAATATGAGTAATCATTCATGACTTATTTACATGAAAACAAAATTACATTTCCTTTATATCTAATCCATACACCAACGACCAAAAACACCTAAAAACACTTTCATTCTTCAATTTTATTCATCTAATTGATCACTCTCAATTTCTATCTTCAAGTTCTAAGTGTTCTTCATAAATTCTACAAGTTCTAGTTTTATAAAATCAAGAATACTTCCAAGTTTGCTAGCTTACTTCCAATCTTGTAGAGTGATCATCCAACCTCAAGAAATCTTTCTTATTTACAGTAAGATATCTTTCTAATACAAGGTAATACTCATATTCAAACTTTGATTCAATTTCTATAACTATAACAATCTTATTTCGAGTGAAAATCTTACTTGAACTGTTTTCGTGTCATGATTCTGCTTCAAGAACTTTCAATCCATCCAAGGATCCTTTGAAGCTAGATCCATTTTTCACATTTCCAGTAGCTTTATCCAGAAAACTTGAGGTAGTAATGATGTTCATAACATCATTCGATTCATACATATAAAGCTATCTTATTCGAAGGTTTAAACTTGTAATCACTAGAACATAGTTTAGTTAATTCTAAACTTGTTCGCAAACAAAAGTTAATCCTTCTAACTTGACTTTTAAAATCAACTAAACACATGTTCTATATCTATATGATATGCTAACTTAATGATTTAAAACCTGGAAACACGAAAAACACCGTAAAACCGGATTTACTCCGTCGTAGTAACACCGATGGCTGTTTTGGGTTAGTTAATTAAAAACTATGATAAACTTTGATTTAAAAGTTGTTCTTCTGGGAAAATGATTTTTCTTATGAACATGAAACCATATCCAAAAATCATGGTTAAACTCAAAGTGAAAGTATGTTTTTCAAAACAGTCATCAAGGTGTCGTTCTTTCGACGGAAATGACTACCTCTTTCAAAAATGACTTGTAACTTATATTTATGACTATAAACCTATACTTTTTCTATTTAGATTCATAAAATATAGTTCAATATGAAACAATAGCAATTTAATTCGCTCAAAATGGATTTAAAATGAAGAAGTTATGAGTAAAACAAGATTGGATAATTTTTCTTGTTGTAGCAACGTGAAAATTGGTAACAAATCTATATTAATCATATCCTAGCTAACTTATATTATATTATACATGTATTCTAATATATTATGTAATCTTGGGATACCATAGACACGTATGCAAATGTTTTGACATATCATATCGACCCATGTGTATATATTATTTGGAACAACCATAGACACTCTATATGCAGTAATGTGAGAGTTAGCTATACAGGGTTGAGGTTGATTCCAAAAATATATATACTTTGAGTTGTGATCTAGCCTGAGACATGTATACACTGGGTCGTGGATTGATTCAAGATAATATATATCAATTTTTTTCTGTACATCTAACGTTGGACAACTAGTTGTAGGTTACTAACGAGGACAGCTGACTTACTAAACTTAAAACATCAAAATGTATTAAAAGTGTTGTAAATATATTTTAAATATACTTTGATATATATGTACATATTTGTTATAGGTTCGTGAATCGACCAGTGGCCAAGTCTTACTTCCCGACGAAGTAAAAAATCTGTGAAAGTGAGTTATAGTCCCACTTTTAAAATCTAATATTTTAGGAATGAGAATACATGCAGGTTTTATAAATGATTTACAAAATAGACACAAGTACGTGAAACTACATTCTATGGTTGAATTATTGAAATCGAATATGCCCCTTTTTATTAAGTCTGGTAATCTAAGAATTAGGGAACAGACACCCTAATTGACGCGAATCCTAAAGATAGATCTATTGGGCCTAATAAACCCCATCCAAAGTACCGGATGCTTTAGTACTTCGAAATTTATATCATATCCGAAGGGTGTCTGATGTTTTAGCAGAGTAGTATATAAAATAGCTTATATTTTTTCAGAAAATACTATTAAATACGATACAATTTTACACAAGATATTTATTTATTTATAGAATGGATATACTTAAACCTTGCTACAACACTTATAGGCAGTGTACCTAATCGTACAGTAGTGTAGTTTTTAGTAAGTCCGGTTCGTTCCACAGAGAATCTTTTTAAACAAAGCATAACGCTATATTAGTTTACTTTTATAAAAATACAAATATATATATATATATATATATATATAAGTAATATTATTATTATAAATGGGGGTTTTTGTGACAACCCGGAAATTTCCAACCAAATTTAAACTTTAATCTTTATATGTTTCCGACACGATAAGCAATATTTGTTAAGTTAAATTTCAAGAATTTTAAACTATGTTCATACATTCATTCAACCTCGACCAAGTTCCAACGATTCACGAACTATTAAACGAATATGATTATATGTGTATATATATTATAACTTGAAACGTAAACAAAATATTAGATTAAATACTTTATATGATTGTATCTGTTTCAAAATATTTATCAATGGAATTAGAAGATAAGATCAAATGATTGAATTATCAGATATATTGAATTATGATTACAAGTCTCTGTTGAAAGGCCCACGTTGATTTGAGAAATCTTTCCATTTTAACAATATTCGGAAAATGGTAAAGTGATTTATAAATAAGAACAAATTGTCAATCATTGAGAACTAGACAAAGGATAGTGGAAGATTGAATGTCATAAAGACAAGATTGATCTATTTAGTTTCAAACGTATAAAAACGTTTTCAGTTTAAAAAGAACTTTATTATTAAAACGTATATAACTTTTATAAATATCTAGAACCACTTTTGACAACTCATTACTTAACTAGTATGATAAAGATAACGATATTTATATTTTATTTTATTAAATATATATAACGATTTAAATTAATATTATATATATTTATACGCGTATTATACGTACATAGTTTTATACTTTTACTATACTTAAACTTTACCTTTACTTTATTTTTACTTTACTTTAACTTTAATAATTCACTTTAATAATTCATACTTTAATAATTTACTTTAATAATTCATACTTTAATAATTCACTTTAATAATTCATACTTTTATAATTCACTTTAATAATTCATACTTTAATAATTCACTTTAATAATTTAAAAATCTATTATAAATAGAATTCAATAGGTTTCATTAGTTCATAAAAACTTGAAAATATTTTTCTCTAAACTCTCTCAATCGATTTACATATATATATTTACTCCGTATTATTTCAAGATATTATTAGTATACATAAAATATTACGACGGAGTGCTGTCCAAGTGATTTCGAAATTGTTTTTCGAGTAGGATAGGATTAAGGAAATTATGGGTTATAGCTATGGAGGTGATTGAGTATGGTTCATGGGTATGCTCGTTAGGTCAATATAGTGTTTATCATTTTCGTTGCGTCTACGTACCTTTCCTACAATATTGAATCTCAATATTGATACGTGAGTACTCATAATTTAACTTTTACATACTAATAGTGTATCCCTGACTAGTGCTCGAGTATTTAGGATTATGCATGCTTGTACTTTTGATATTGCTCTTACACAGGTTAGGTTGAATCTTGAATTAGTTACACTTGCGGTTGAGATAAGGTATAAGATATGCATGTCCTTGGAAAGCTAGCAAAAAATTAAGAACTTTTCCTTTAGATATCGAATGGTTTCGATGAACGGATTAGAAGTTATAATCAATTGAATTTTCGATATTTTTATTAAAAATGATTATTATTATTATTGTCGTTTTTATCGTCGTTTTAGTTTTATCTTATTATTATCATTATTATTATCTTTATCAATAAAAGGGATTTATCATTAAAAATTGTTTTTTTTATTATTACTATCGTTATTATCGTTAAAGTTATAATTAGTATTATTATTATTATCCAATTATTATTATTATTATTATTATTATTATTATTATTATTATTATTATTATTATTATTATTATTATTATTATTATTATCATTATTAATATATATATCATTATTTAAAAATGGTTATTGTTATTGTTATTATTATTATTACTATATTATCATTAAGATAATTATTAGTATTATCGTTAATAATGTTATAGTAACTATCATTATTAATATTAGTGTAATTAAAACAAATATTAGTAACACCTAATTATTTTGATTACTATTATTATCATTATTATGAACACGATATAAAAGACGTTTAAAAGCTATTAAATGAAACGATTAGGAAATAATGAGTAAGAGTATCATGATGAAATTAAAATATTATGACATATTGATTTAGATAAAATTATCGTTCTTATTATTTTTATCATTACTATTATTATTAAAAGTATCGTTAGTATTAAAACTATCATTTTAACAAAAATTATCATTTTAATAGAAATGTCATTGTTACTATAAAATATCATTATTATTATTATTATTATTTTAAATAGAATTATTATTTTAAAGATAATATTAAAAATTATCGTAAATATTAAAGTTATCATAATTAGAATTATCGTTTTATCATAATGTCATCCTTGTAATTATAAATATTGATATTTTTATAATAATAATTATTATTACAAAATAATACAACTTTTACTTACTATCATTATAGATATTATTTTATCAAATAAATAAGTGATACAAACAAATTTTACTACGTCTAATAACTTACTTTAATAATACCTATCATATTATCTTTATGATATTAAATGAACCCTATAAATTTTATTACTTAATATATATAAAAGTATATTTTATTATATAAATTTAAAATAAAATTTTATTTATTAATAACTAAATTATATTATTTACTCTAATAAATCTTTTAAAAATATTTAAAAATATAAAACGACGATATTTAAACTATATATTAATCATGTATAGATTTTTGGAAATTATTTTGAGTCAAATTTACTTTTGTTGACTTTTGCATATTAGTCTCGAGCATTAGGATTGTGGTACACTATGACTTGACCTAATTTGTTAGACAAATATTGACCAACACATAAATATATATAATTAATTTAGGTTCGTGAATCCGAGGCCAACCTTGCACTTGTTCAATGACGTTATATGTATTTTTACTACGAAATACAGTATGGTGAGTTTCATTTGCCTTTTTACCCTTTATATTTTTGGGACTGAGAATACACGCGCTTTTATAAATGTTTGATGAAATAGACACAAGTAATTGAAACTACATTCTATGGTTGAATTATCGAAATCGAATATGCCCCTTTTTATTAAAGTCTGGTAATCTAAGAATTAGGGAACAGACACCCTAATTGACGCGAATCCTAAAGATAGATCTATTGGGCCTAACAAACCCCATCCAAAGTACCGGATGCTTTAGTACTTCGAAATTTATATCATGTCCGAAGGAGGATCCCGGAATGATAGGGGATATTCTTATATGTATCTAGTTAATGTCGGTTACCAGGTTTTCACCATATGAATGATTATTTTTGTCTCTATGCATGGGACGTATATTTATGAGAACTAGTGATAATGCTAAAAACGAACATATATTTCATAGCATTATTCCTCAAGAAAGACAAGCTTTTAGTTGCAATTGTTCTATTTGCAAGTGATATTCGTTTAAATAATAAAAGGTGAAGACAAAAGACAGATTCGACGATTTGAAGACGCAAACGACCAAAAAGCTCAAAAGAACAAAAGACAATCAAAAAGGTTCCAATTATTGATAAGAAACGTCTCAAAATCACAAGAGTACAAGATTCAAAACGCAAAGTACAAGATATTAAATTGTACGCGAGGACGTTCGAAAATCCGGAACCGGGACCAGAGTCAATTCTTAACGCTCGACGCAACGGACTAAAAATTACAAGTTAACTATATATATAAATATAATATAATATATAATTAATTATATTAATTATATATATATTATATATATATATTTAAAACCGTCGGCAGCAGGAAACTCCAAGGGTGTAAACTGTAAATACCTCTCCGCGACTCGCGGAGTTTTAAGGGTATTTTGCCGCGAGTCGCGGAGCCCCAAAATTCACTTCTGGCTATAAAGCCAACCGAATTCTGATCGAATTTTACATCCTTTTTTCTCAATCTCTCTCAATATATACGTAATATATATTTATATTTATAATTTATATTTTAATTTTAATTATAATTCTAATAATAAGGGTATGTTAGCGAATGTTGTAAGGGTGTAAGTCGAAATTCTGTCCGTGTAACGCTACGCTATTTTTAATCATTGTAAGTTATGTTCAACCTTTTTATATTAATGTCTCGTAGCTAAGTTATTATTATGCTTATTTAAAACGAAGTAATCATGATGTTGGGCTAATTACTAAAATTGGGTAATTGGGCTTTGTACCATAATTGGGGTTTGGACAAAAGAACGACACTTGTGGAAACTAGACTATGGGCTATTAATGGGCTTTATATTTGTTTAACTAAATGAAAGTTTGTTAATGTTAATATAAAGATTTACAATTGGGCGTCCCTATAAATTACCATATACACTCGATCGGACACGATGGGCGGGGTATTTATATGTACGAATAATCGTTCATTTAACCGGACACGGGAATGGATTAATAGCCACTAGAATAATTAAAACAGGGGTGAAATTACATTCAAGGGTAATTGGTGTAATTGTTAACAAAGTAGTAAAACCTTGGTTTACACGCAGTCGATAACCTGGTGTATTCATTAAACAAAGTATTAAAACCTTGTTACAATTCGAATCCCCAATTAGTTGGAATATTTATCTTCGGGTATAATAATAATTTGACAAGGACACTTGCAATTTATATTTATGACTGATGGACTGTTATGGACAAAAACCAGACGGACATATTGAATAATCCAGGACAAAGGACAATTAACCCATGGGCATAAAACTAAAATCAACACGTCAAACATCATGATTACGGAAGTTTAAATAAGCATAATTCTTTTATTTCATATTTAATTTCCTTTATTTTATATTTAATTGCACTTCTAATTATCGCACTTTTATTTATTGTTATTTTATTTAATCGCACTTTTAATTATCGTACTTTTAATTATCGCAATTTAATTTTATCGCATTTTTATTATTCGCAATTTCATTATCGTTATTTACTTTACGCTTTAATTTAAAGTCTTGTATTTATTTTATATTTTACATTAGGTTTTAACTGCGACTAAAGTCTTAAAATCGACAAACCGGTCATTAAACGGTAAAAACCCCCCTTTATAATAATAGTATTACCTATATATATATTTGTATTTTTATAAAAGTAAACTAATATAGCGTTGAGCTTTGTTTAAAGATTTCCCTGTGGAACGAACCGGACTTACTAAAAACTACACTACTGTACGATTAGGTACACTGCCTATAAGTGTTGTAGCAAGGTTTAAGTATATCCATTCTATAAATAAATAAATATCTTGTGTAAAATTGTATCGTATTTAATAGTATTTTCTGCGTAAAATATAAGCTATTTTATATACACCTCGCGAAACATCAAGTATTTTTGGCGCCGCTGCCGGGGAATTATCTTAAAAGCCGGAAGCGCAACGCTAATATAAAAAAAAAAAAAAAAGATTTTTAGTTACTTTTATTAAAATTCGTTTTTAAAAATACGTTTTAATTATTGAAAAATATAAAAAGAAAAACAAAAATATAAGCATTTTTAAGATTTTGTTAAATATTTAAGTTTTATAAGTTTCTTTATTTTTATTTTAGTTTATAAAAATATAAGTTTTAATTTTAATATCTTTTAATTATTTAAAAAACAGAAAACAAAAAAAAAAAAAAAATAAAGAAAAACGCGTAAAAACAAAAGCTGTCAACTGAATTCCTGAACCCCGCGACTCGCGGGGTTTTCTTCTTTATTCGCCGCGACTCGCGGAGGCCCTCTGACACACGGACAAAAACCCTAATTTCGCATTGATTACGGGTTATAATTTATTATTATTATTATTATTATTATTATTATTATTAATTTTATTATTATTTTTACTTTTTACTTTATATTTATGTATTTTGTTTAATTAGTTTTATTAAAATTGTAAAATTAGTAGTTTTAATTAAATAAATAATATAAAAATAATATTTTTATAAAAATTGTACTTTTTACAATTTTTTGTATATTTTTATATTTTGTACCTTTTTAATCATTGTAGCGTAATATTTATATTTTTAGCTCATAATTAATTTTAAACTTAGTTTTTGCTATAGTTATTTTTACTCCTATATTTTTAGGCTTTGCCGTAGAATTCCTTAAGTGCTTTTTCTTTAGACTAAGACTTAGGTGCTTTAGAATTTTGCGACGCCTTTTTAAGTTTTAGTTTCTTTTTAAGTTATTTCCATTTGGGACTTAGTTTTTTCTTGTAAGCTTTAATATTTTTAGACCTTTTACTATGTATCAATTATCATTCCAATTAGTAATTTCAATTTGCGATTATAATTTTAAGTTAGTTGTAGTAATAAGGTTAAATTAGTTAAGTATTTTTAAGTTTTGATAAGTTTCTTTTATTTTTCCGTCACCTTTTATTTTTCAACCATTTTTTCTTTTTCGACATTTTTTCGAAGCGCAATCTTTTTCTCTCTTATTTCTCGCTATTCTAGTTTTAGGACTTAGAATTTTATTCTACTTCTTATCTAAATTTCTTAAAATTACGAAAATTTATTTTGAGTGGTTAAATTAATAGACATCAAAATTTTCTGGTTCGTAGTAATAGTTGGATTTGTACGTGGACCGGGTTATTGGAGCCAAACAGTCCTCAATTATATTGAGACCAAACGAATCCTGCCCCTCTGCTGCATCTTTTGGCTATTCGAAACGTGGGCAAAATCAGAAAAGTCTATTGATTGGATAACTTATTATAATTTTTCTTTCCTTTTAAAAACTAATAGGATATTCTGTGAATGCACCGAGCAAGACGTTCACCACCTTTTGTACGTTCACCACCTGTAACTCGATCAAGACATCGTTTAACAAATATAACCGCCGTTGATTTTTCTTTAGAATCATCATCCAGTCGACCAAGTACTTCAGTTCAAATTACCGATAATCCATTTTTTGAACCCGACCTCACAATTGAGAATCCAGAAAATATTCAGGAACGGTTCATAGATCCTGAACCATTAAACTTTCCTCCGGAACCACCAATCATTCAAACAGAGATTGTTGAGGAACGAACTATTAAATCAGAATCATCTAGTGATACCGATTCAACAAATTCAATTATGCAAAATCTGGAACCTTTAAGTATGGAAGACCGAATGAGAGCTAAACGCACTGGCCAAGGTCACGCAATTACTCATCCAGACATTAATGCGCCAGATTATGAAATCAAAGGACAAATTCTACACATGGTAACTAATCAATGCCAATTTAGTGGTGCGCCGAAGGAAGATCCAAATGAACATCTACGTACCTTTAATAGGATCTGCACACTATTTAAAATCCGAGAAGTGGAGGATGAACAGATATATCTCATGTTATTTCCCTGGACTTTAAAGGGAGAAGCCAAAGATTGGTTGGAATCGTTACCTGAAGGGGCGATCGATACATGGGACGTTTTAATTGATAAATTTCTTAAACAATTTTTTCCTGCATCTAAAGCAGTAAGACTTCAAGCAGAAATTGTTACGTTCACACAGAAGCCAAATGAAACTCTATATGAGGCGTGGACAAGATATGGAAAGTTACTAAGAGGATGTCCGCAACATGGTTTAGACACCTGTCAAATAGTACAAATATTCTACCAAGGATGCGACATCACTACAAGAAAAGACATAGATATAGCAGCTGGTGGTTCGATTATGAAGAAAACCGAAACTGATGCTTACAAAATTATTGATAACACTGCTTCCCACTCGCATGAGTGGCACCAAGAAAAAGATATCATTAGATCCTCTAAAGCAGCTAGAGCCGATTCTAGCTATGACTTAGATTCCATTTCGGCAAAGATAGATGCTTTCGAGAGACGAATGGAAAAGATGACTAAAGATATTCATGCTATACGAATTAGTTGTGAGCAGTGTGGAGGACCACATTTGACAAAAGATTGTCTCAGTATTGAATTAACAATGGAACAAAGAGAGAATATTTCATACATAAACCAAAGGCCTGGAAATAATTATCAGAATAATTATCAACCGCCAAGACCGATTTACAATCAAAACCAGAATTATAACCGAAATATTCCATACAACAACCAACAAGGTCCTAGCAATCAACAAGTATCCAATAATACTTACAATCAGCAAAGACCGAATTTTCAAAACAAACCACCACAACAAACCGATGATAAAAAGCCGAATTTAGAAGATATGATGACGAAGCTAGTTGAAACTCAAACGCAGTTTTTCACATCTCAAAAACAAACCAATGAACAAAATGCTCAAGCATTTAGAAATCAACAAGCTTCTATTCAAAATCTGGAACAAGAAGTGAGTAACCTAGCAAGGTTAATAGGTGAAAGAAAACCGGGAAGTTTACCTAGTGATACAAATGCTAACCCCCGGAATGAAACAGCTAAAGCTATTACCACAAGAAGTGGTACAACACTTAAACCACCTGAAATACCTGTAACTTCTGATGAAACTATTCCTACTCCACAAGAACCACAACCTGATCAAGATAAGGAAAAAGAACCGGTAGTTGAAAAGGTTAATAAAGATAACACAGTTAAGGATAAACCTTATGTTAAACCATACCAACCACCACTTCCTTACCCGAGTAAAATGAAGAAAGAAAAACTTGAAGCCGAGCAATCCAAATTCTTGGATATGTTTAAACAGATAAATGTAAATCTTCCTTTCATTGATGTAATTTCAGGAATGCCAAGATATGCTAAATTCTTGAAAGATCTAATCACGAATAGAAAGAAAATGGAAGAACTCTCGGCTGTTACTATGAATGCAAATTGTTCAGCAGTGCTGTTGAATAAGATACCAGAAAAACTATCTGATCCAGGAAGTTTCACAATTCCATGTTTTCTGGGTAGTCTTAGTTCAATAGAAGCATTGGCAGATTTAGGTGCTAGTATAAATCTAATGCCGTATTCACTATACGCTAAACTAGACCTTGGAGAATTGAAACCAACCAGAATAAGCATACAACTAGCCGATAGATCAATAAAATATCCTAGAGGGATAATGGAGAACATGCTAGTTAAAGTTGGTACTTTAGTATTCCCAGTAGATTTTGTTGTTTTAGACATGGAAGAAGATTCTCAAGTTCCTCTCATATTAGGAAGACCATTCTTAAACACGGCTAAAGCAATGATAGACGTGTTCGGTAAGAAACTGACCCTAAGTATAGAGGATGAGAGTGTTACCTTTTCAGTTGATAGAGCAATGCAACAACCACAATCTGCAGATGATACATGTTATTATATTAAAACTATAGATGCACATGCAGAATTATTAGAAGAATTTCCAGAATTACAAGGAACAGGAGAATGTTCTTTAGGAGAAGGAAATGAACCAATTGATGAATCTGAAATGTTAGCTACACTTATAGCTAATGGATATGAACCAACAACAGAAGAAATTCAAATGCTAAAAGAAGAAGACAGATATCGATATAAATCATCAATAGAAGAACCTCCGAAATTAGAGTTAAAGCCACTTCCAAACCATTTGGAATACGCTTATTTACATGGTGAATCTGAATTACCTGTAATAATATCGTCTTCTCTTACTGAAAATGAGAAATCACAACTCATTTCTGTGTTGAAAGCTCATAAACCAGCCATTGCATGGAAGATTCATGATATTAAAGGAATAAGTCCTTCGTATTGCACACATAAAATCCTTATGGAAGAAGGTCATAAAACGTATGTGCAACGCCAACGAAGACTAAATCCTAATATGCAAGATGTAGTTAAGAAAGAGATTATTAAACTGCTAGATGCAGGTTTGATATATCCAATTTCTGATAGTCCATGGGTAAGCCCAGTTCAATGCGTGCCTAAGAAGGGTGGCATGACTGTCATCACAAATGAGAAAAATGAACTTATTCCTACTAGGACTGTAACAGGATGGCGTGTATGTATTGATTATAGAAAATTAAATGACGCCACCAGAAAAGATCACTTTCCCTTACCTTTCATAGATCAAATGTTGGAAAGATTAGCCGGAAATAGTTACTATTGTTTTCTAGATGGATTTTCCGGATATTTTCAAATTCCAATAGCACCCGAAGATCAAGAGAAAACCACATTCACGTGCCCTTATGGTACTTTTGCTTACAAACGCATGCCATTTGGACTTTGTAATGCCCCTGCAACCTTTCAAAGGTGTATGATGGCGATTTTTCACGACATGATAGAAGAATGCATGGAAGTATTCATGGATGACTTTTCAGTCTTCGGTGATACATTTAAATCATGTCTAGTTAATCTGGAACGAATGCTAATTAGATGCGAAAAATCAAATCTAGTACTTAATTGGGAGAAATGCCATTTCATGGTTAATGAAGGCATCGTTCTTGGACATAAAATTTCAAAAGAAGGAATTGAAGTGGATAGAGCTAAAGTAGATGTAATTGCTAAACTTCCACATCCCACCAATGTTAGAGGAGTTAGGAGTTTTCTAGGGCATGCCGGTTTTTACCGACGTTTCATAAAAGATTTTTCTAAAATTGCCACTCCTATGAATAAACTCCTAGAAAAGGATGCGCCATTCATCTTTTCAGATGAATGTATCAAATCTTTTAATATTCTTAAAGAAAAACTCACTAATGCACCGATCATGATAACACCAAATTGGAATCTACCATTTGAACTAATGTGCGATGCAAGTGATTTTGCAATGGGAGCCGTTTTAGGACAAAGGATTGAAAAACGATTTCAACCTATATATTATGCTAGTAAGACATTACAAGGAGCACAAACGAACTATACAACTACTGAAAAAGAACTCCTTGCTATTGTCTTTGCTTTTGACAAATTTCGATCATATCTAGTTCTAGCAAAAACGGTGGTCTATACCGACCATTCTGCTCTTAGATACCTATTTTCAAAACAAGATGCTAAACCAAGATTAATCCGTTGGATCTTACTCTTACAAGAGTTTGATATTGAAATCCGAGATAAAAAAGGAGCAGAAAATCTCGCCGCTGATCATCTTTCTCGTCTTGAAAATCCCGAATTAGAAGTTCTAAATGAATCGGCCATACAAGACAACTTTCCTGATGAATATCTATTGAAGATAGATTATAAAGAAATCCCATGGTTTGCAGACTATGCAAACTACTTAGTTTGTGGATTCCTTGAAAAAGGATTATCGTACCAAAGACGAAAGAAATTCTTCAGTGATATAAAACACTATTTCTGGGAAGATCCACATCTGTTTAAAAGTTGTCCCGATGGAATAATACACCGATGTGTATTTGGAGATGAAGCTAGTAAAATTTTAAACCATTGTCACACAGGACCAACAGGAGGGCATTATGGGCCTCAACTAACAGCAAGAAAAGTTTATGAAGCCGGATTCTATTGGCCTACAATTTACAAAGACGCACACCTTCTTTGCAAATCCTGTGATGCATGTCAAAGGGCCGGAAGAATAAGTCAACGTGATGAAATGCCACAAAATGTCATCCAAGTATGTGAAGTATTTGACATTTGGGGTATTGACTTTATGGGTCCATTTCCAAAATCTCATAATAATCTATATATACTCGTAGCCATTGATTATGTATCTAAATGGGCGGAAGCACAAGCTCTCCCAACTAACGATGCACGAGTTGTAGTAAACTTTTTAAAACGTCTTTTTGCAAGGTTTGGAACACCGAAAGCTTTAATAAGTGATCGGGGTACTCATTTTTGTAATAATCAACTTGAAAAAGTTCTTAAAAGATATGGAGTAACTCATAAAATCTCCACCGCATATCATCCACAAACAAGTGGACAAGTTGAAAATACCAACCGAGCTTTAAAACGTATTCTAGAGAAAACCGTAGGATCAAATCCAAAGGAATGGTCCATTAAATTGGAGGATGCACTCTGGGCTTTTAGAACAGCCTACAAAACTCCAATTGGAACCACACCTTTTAGACTTGTGTATGGAAAAGCATGTCATCTTCCAGTAGAAATTGAACACAAAGCATTTTGGGCTTTGAAGACATGTAATCTTGATTTACATGAAGCTGGACGTCTACGATTAAGTCAACTAAACGAATTAGAAGAATTAAGACATGAAGCATACGAAAATTCGTTAATCTATAAAGAAAGAACGAAGAAATGGCATGATAAAAGAATCAGAAGTTCAAAAGAATTTAAAGAAGGAGACAGAGTTCTTCTTTTCAATTCACGATTCAAGCTATTTCCTGGAAAATTAAAATCAAGATGGTCTGGACCATTCATAGTCAAAAGAGTTTTCCCATACGGAACGATAGAGTTGATAAATTCAAATGGGATTGAATTTAAAGTTAATGGTCACAGAGTTAAACATTACATACATGGTCCGATGGAAGTCGACAACGAAGTTAATCACAATTTCGACACCACAGCTAACTAAGTGTGGGGAGAATCAAGTCTTTAAAGGATAATATGTATTTCTGTTAGAGTTAGATTGTCTGTTTTCGTGTAGTTCTCGAAAATGGAACACGTATGGTCTTTCCCTAGCAGACCCTAAAGAACTAGTCTTCTCCCCCCATTCTGAATTTTTATTTTTTTTAGGTTTTTACAAAATGAAGACTGCCTGTGAACTAAACCATGGTCTAATGCTACACGCTTTGATCACTAAACGTAATAATGACATACTACCGAGTGAAATAGTATCAGTAATCAGAGAAAGAATGGACGGAGTTAGAAAAGGATCCAGATGCGAAGATAATAAGTTACAATTTGGTAAAGGAAAATCAAAATCCGCAGCGAAAAGAAGAGCACGACACCTAGAAAAATGTCACAAATGCGGAAAATGGTCACATGGAGGTAAATGTTCAAATAATCAAACCTATTCAAATACCGAATTTGTTACTTTATGCAGAGACGGACCGTTCATATGTTTAGAAGAAAAGACAATGAATGCTCGAGGTTACGCCTATGCAGCCATGGAAAACCAATTAAACCGACTATCTTATGAATATAATAGATCATATAACTAAGAAATCTATTTCACAGGTATGTCTGTATAGTTTTTATTTTTATTTTTATTTTTAACCTTTTGATAATAAACGCTAATTTGTTCGCTAAAAAGTATTAAATTGGTATTGAATAAAATTAGGTTTGGCGACCGAAATTATTGATATCGTTCAAAAATTTATTACATCACTGCGAAATTTAACGTTTATTCTTAAGGTATAAATATCTTTAATCAATCAACCCAAAATATTTCAAAAATTCGTCATGAGTTAAATTAGGTCTTGGAACCGAAATTACTTTACCGAAAAGAGGGGCGCATATTTTTGATAATATTTGATTGATTAAAGTGGGATAAAAAGACAAAAAGATTTTTAATTTTATTTTTACCATGTTTTTAAAATTAATATTTAAATCTTAAATTAATATTGTAAACTTTGTAAAAACAATATATTTAAAATTGTAAATATTTGATAAATTAATATAAGTGTGATATGAATTTATGAATTTTTAAATTAAGTTTGGTGTGAATTTTAAATTTTTAAAAATATGAATTTTTAATTTTATGCATTTCAAATTTTAAGTTTGGTGTGAATTTTTAATATTAATTTAGAATTTTATATTTAAGTTGTGTGAATTTAAAAACAAAAAAATTTACTTTATCTCATTAAGTTAAGAATATGATTTTTAAAATTCGTCGTAAGTTGAAGACTAGGTCTTTGAACCGAAATTGCTTTACCCGAGGGAGGGACGAGAACTTTTATTATCATTATTTTGAATCTTATTGATTTAAAGTATGCCAAAAACATTGAAAAAACCCAAAAATCTTAGCTTTTAAAACAATCGCTACAAAAAGACAAATTTTAAAATTTTGTCGAAGGACGGACTAGGACATCAATCCGAAACGACCTCGTCCTAAATAACAAGGAAAACAAAATTTTAAAATTAATTTCTTAATTGTTTTATAAGTTAAAGATTATAAAAAAAAAAAAAAAAAAAATATAAACTCCGCGACTCGCGGAGTTTGCAGGGCAAAACCTCCGCGACTCGCGGAGGGACCAAATTACAGAAAAAAAATAAAACAGCTGCACACGATCAGTTCACTCCCACCAACACATAAACACCCAAAATACTGCGAAAAAGAACTCGAAAAAACCCGAAAATCACCCCCAAAAATCTCAATTTTTAACCGTTAATCACCAAATTTTTTGCTAAAATCATGTTGAGAAGGATGATATCTAGGAACTACTCAAGAAAAACGGTAAATTTCTACACCTAAACACCATTTGATTCGAATTTTAGTGTTCTTGAGCTAATTTTTACCCAATTTGATTTTGATGCTTTTTAGTGTAATTAGACTTAAATTGTTTATGTATTATGCTTGTATAACCTAGATTGATGCTGTTTAACATGATTAGAATCCTTAAACTTCAAATTTTGAATAATCTAGGGTTTGTGTTCTTGAGCAATTTGGGGCTTTTTGATATAAACAGGTTATGGCCGATTTTTGTCATGAATTGTTGCTAAATTAAGTAGTGTAACATGTCTAGGTAGTTAAATGATCCAAACTTTGGGCCTAAACATGATTTTGAGAATTAAAGTGGACTTTTTCAAGTCCAAAATTCATGAACTTGATTTTTGAAAGATAATGCCATTTGAGACTTGTTTGATTGCTAGTAATGATTATTTTGACATATTATTTGAGTTGAATGCTTATGAACTTGGCGAAAATTTTCGTATATGCTTATTTGAAAAAGTGTAGATTTGATAAAAATGTGGAAATAAGCTTAAGTTTGATATAAATTGATAATGTCATTGTAATTATTTTGATTGATGATTTTGCTGACACTAATGCATATTTGGATGCACAAAATTTGTGTTTGATGTGTTTTGCAGAATGAAAGGGGTGAATCTTCATCCCAAGCCCGTCATGCTCCTGCTGAGAACTTGGAACAACAGGAGGTAGATAACTACTACAAGCAGGATGTACCTCATCCAGTCATGACCTTTTCAGATATGCACTTGGAACAGTTGCACCCGAACCTGCGATTTGACAGACTTTGGATAGATTATCCAAAATATCAACGGGGTTTGCATACTCTTCACTCTAAGGTTGTTGAGGTACCTAGGGTCATAGAATGGGGACCCTTGGAAGCTGTAGAATTGGCCGGGCCAATTAGGGAATTACTGGTACAGAGGTATGGTAATTCTTCTTTTAATGATTGGATAAGTTTATTCACCATACGCAGACCTGTATATAAAGTATGGTGTGAAGAGTTGTTATGTAGTATAGAGTTGAATGATTGGGTAGCTAGTTTAACCGATCGTTCTTTTATTAGATTTTTGTTAGGCGGTTCGATGCGCCACATGTCTTTACTAGACATGGCTCAGGCTTTACGTATATATACGCCTGAGGAATTAGCGTCTGCCGATTGTAGAGGATTGATACTAAACGGTAGGAAAATAGATGAAAATTTTGATACACACGGTGTGTGGAGTCAAATGACAAGCCATCACCGTTTCAAAGGGGGAAACTACTCTTATTTGGATATAGATAGAGCCGAATTAAGAGTAATACATAGGTTTTTAGCTAATTCGATTACACAAAGGGGTAAAAACAAAGAAAAGGTAAATGAACAAGATTTGTTTTACCATATGTGTATTCGAGACCCACACAGCGCTGTAAGTATACCATATTGTGTGGGTTATTATTTATCAGCTATGGTTCGAGGGATGCGTCCACATAGCATAATAGGAGGTGGTATTTTTATTACTTTGATTGGTGAATATCTCGGTGTGGATATAAGTCGGGGGGGATTATTAGTAGAAGAGCCAGAACCCCGCGACACTATAGGTTTAAATGTATACCATGGTGGGAAAGTGTTGAAGCGGCGAAATAACGCCGCAGTACGATACAATGGTAGACATCCACAGGTAGAGAGAAACCAGGAACAAGGTAATGTAGGAGGGGGGAATGAGATGCATAGGTTTATAGCTTCTCAGGAATACGAAAATGCTAGACAGAGAGCATTTGAAGATTGGCAAGTTCATCAGAACCAGATCATAGCGCATTGCCAACATATAGGTAGAAACTATATTCCTACACCGAAGCCCGTCTTCCCTCCTTGGTCGATAGAGATGCAGCCACCATATCCTACGTATGACCCTGCCGAAGCATTCTATAGCACTTATGGTTATGCGTGGAACCCCTATTGGTACCAATATCATCCTTAGTTTACTTATTTTGTTTTTTTTTATTTTGTAATTTGTAATTATTGATATGTTTAATACTTTTTTTTAATATTGTAATCATTTTTATAATTATCTAACTTTTATTCTTAGATTTTAATAATTTTTGAATGTGGGGTAATAAACCAAACTTCAAAAATATGTATATATGTTTGCAGTTTATCTTATGTACACAACAGGGTAAAACAACGCATTTTCAAAGACTGGCAGTAAGTTCAGCAAAAGCAAGTAATTTTGACGACAATGATGCAAAATATATGTGAAATAACAACAAGACGGAATGAACAAATGATGTGCACCATTTATCATTCAGCAAACAAACGCCAATATATTTGGAAACTTTGGTAAAAATTTAATCATTTTCACACAAATCACCCTCAATAATTTAAATTGTTACTGATTTCTTGCAAATGAGGGCATTGCAAGATCTTAAGTGTGGGAAGGGATTAAATTCTTTCGGATTTTAAAATTTTTATATTAAAACACTTGGTTACCATTAAAAATACTAGTAAAGCAGTAGTTGTATTAGAATCTAGTGCTCTCTGATAAAAAAGAACAGCCCTAGTCTTATATACTGACTACCCAATTCTAGTAAAATTTTTCAAAATTTTCAATTAAATGAATTTAAAATCATGTTTATACATATTTATGAACGATAAAACTAGGTTTTAACACCGAAATTATTGTTACCTCGGAAAGGACATAAATTGAGAAACAAACTAAAATGTTAAAATTCATTTAAAATGGAATAGAGGACGATAAAAAGAAAAATAAAAAGCCAAGTGTGGGAAAATTTACCAAGTTATTTTAAACATATGTCACATATATTTGTAACAAATAACTGAAAATACTTTTGCTTTGGACTAAACTAAACTGTTTTACCCGATGAAAGAAAAGAAGAGATGGATCTACACGATGAATCAATTCCATCATTAAAAGGAAGTAAAGTCTTCCGAAAAAGACACGCGCTTCTTGATTTAGGTCATGAAGTTGTCGTTCAGACCAGCTGTAGGTTGACGAAAAATCTAGAAAAGTCATCACTAAAATCAGCAGGAAATCCACGGACCTCAGCATTAAACAGGGTCGCCAAGTGGTCAGATTTATCCTAACCATGAGAAGGATTTATCTCGTACAATGGGGGGCACCATGCAAATTAGCTGGATAAGACTAATGAATCAGATCCCCAGAAAGGATAATCTCCTTAAAGATTAAAAATCAGCTTTTAAGACTGATATTACTCAATCCTAGAGATTGACCTTAAAGATTGAGAATTACAAACTCATGGAATTCAATGATATCTAAACTCGAGCTTAAACGAGAAAATATTTTGATCAAAATTATAAACCGATTTGTTTTCTGAAAACCCTATTTTCAATGCGTTCATTACCATTGAACGTAAAATCCTAGGAATTCACCTGGAATTCATTAGGTCACCTGAACTAAATCGGGTGTCAACCGTAAGAACGGTGGTTGCATAACATGGTCAAAGACAGAACCTTGTGCCAGACCGAAAAATCATAGGATGAGCTTTACTATTGCTCCTACCAAGGATAGTAATTGCGTCCGACACGTTATAGACCATAATCAAAAGCATGTCACGGGACATTGCCTTAAACAGTTGCTTGTTCAACGCTTTCCTTTACAACCGGATGGTAGTTTGCCGAAAGGTAATATACGGAACAAGTAAACTGGACGTGTTGCTTTCCAAATACAAGGTTAGCAAGTGGGTGACACAAAACCGCAAGTTTTGAGCTAAAATTTTCAAATCTGAAACCCACAAAACCCACAAAAATATTTTGCAAACACCGGTAAAGGGTTATCCCGAAAAACTTATCTAGGGTAAAAACTAGATTTCAAAAGATCAAATGTTTTCATAAAGATCCAATTTCCTTAATGGATCTAAATTTTTATAGTCATGTGGGACTGTAAACCATATCGTTACTACCATTGTTTATACCGCCATATAGAAATCACTGATGTACAAAGTGTGAAGAATAAAGAAGTGATTCTAGTATTTCAAGACAATATTGCTTGAGGACAAGCAACGCTCAAGTGTGGGAATATTTGATAATGCTAAAAACGAACATATATTTCATAGCATTATTCCTCAAGAAAGACAAGCTTTTAGTTGCAATTGTTCTATTTGCAAGTGATATTCGTTTAAATAATAAAAGGTGAAGACAAAAGACAGATTCGACGATTTGAAGACGCAAACGACCAAAAAGCTCAAAAGAACAAAAGACAATCAAAAAGGTTCCAATTATTGATAAGAAACGTCTCAAAATCACAAGAGTACAAGATTCAAAACGCAAAGTACAAGATATTAAATTGTACGCGAGGACGTTCGAAAATCCGGAACCGGGACCAGAGTCAATTCTTAACGCTCGACGCAACGGACTAAAAATTACAAGTTAACTATATATATAAATATAATATAATATATAATTAATTATATTAATTATATATATATTATATATATATATTTAAAACCGTCGGCAGCAGGAAACTCCAAGGGTGTAAACTGTAAATACCTCTCCGCGACTCGCGGAGTTTTAAGGGTATTTTGCCGCGAGTCGCGGAGCCCCAAAATTCACTTCTGGCTATAAAGCCAACCGAATTCTGATCGAATTTTACATCCTTTTTTCTCAATCTCTCTCAATATATACGTAATATATATTTATATTTATAATTTATATTTTAATTTTAATTATAATTCTAATAATAAGGGTATGTTAGCGAATGTTGTAAGGGTGTAAGTCGAAATTCTGTCCGTGTAACGCTACGCTATTTTTAATCATTGTAAGTTATGTTCAACCTTTTTATATTAATGTCTCGTAGCTAAGTTATTATTATGCTTATTTAAAACGAAGTAATCATGATGTTGGGCTAATTACTAAAATTGGGTAATTGGGCTTTGTACCATAATTGGGGTTTGGACAAAAGAACGACACTTGTGGAAACTAGACTATGGGCTATTAATGGGCTTTATATTTGTTTAACTAAATGAAAGTTTGTTAATGTTAATATAAAGATTTACAATTGGGCGTCCCTATAAATTACCATATACACTCGATCGGACACGATGGGCGGGGTATTTATATGTACGAATAATCGTTCATTTAACCGGACACGGGAATGGATTAATAGCCACTAGAATAATTAAAACAGGGGTGAAATTACATTCAAGGGTAATTGGTGTAATTGTTAACAAAGTAGTAAAACCTTGGTTTACACGCAGTCGATAACCTGGTGTATTCATTAAACAAAGTATTAAAACCTTGTTACAATTCGAATCCCCAATTAGTTGGAATATTTATCTTCGGGTATAATAATAATTTGACAAGGACACTTGCAATTTATATTTATGACTGATGGACTGTTATGGACAAAAACCAGACGGACATATTGAATAATCCAGGACAAAGGACAATTAACCCATGGGCATAAAACTAAAATCAACACGTCAAACATCATGATTACGGAAGTTTAAATAAGCATAATTCTTTTATTTCATATTTAATTTCCTTTATTTTATATTTAATTGCACTTCTAATTATCGCACTTTTATTTATTGTTATTTTATTTAATCGCACTTTTAATTATCGTACTTTTAATTATCGCAATTTAATTTTATCGCATTTTTATTATTCGCAATTTCATTATCGTTATTTACTTTACGCTTTAATTTAAAGTCTTGTATTTATTTTATATTTTACATTAGGTTTTAACTGCGACTAAAGTCTTAAAATCGACAAACCGGTCATTAAACGGTAAAAACCCCCCTTTATAATAATAGTATTACCTATATATATATTTGTATTTTTATAAAAGTAAACTAATATAGCGTTGAGCTTTGTTTAAAGATTTCCCTGTGGAACGAACCGGACTTACTAAAAACTACACTACTGTACGATTAGGTACACTGCCTATAAGTGTTGTAGCAAGGTTTAAGTATATCCATTCTATAAATAAATAAATATCTTGTGTAAAATTGTATCGTATTTAATAGTATTTTCTGCGTAAAATATAAGCTATTTTATATACACCTCGCGAAACATCAACTAGAAATGAAATTCTTGTGGTCTATTAAAATGATGGAAATAAATGATTGTGATAAACTAATGAACTCACCAACCTTTTGGTTGACACTTTAAAGCATGTTTATTCTCAGGTGTTAAAGAAATCTTCCGCTGTGCATTTGCTCATTTTAAAGATATTACTTGGAGTCTTTCATAGCATATTTCGAAGAACGTTGCATTCGAGTCATTGAGTTCATCAAAGATTATTATTAAATCAATTTATAGTTGGATAGTGGATATTATGAAAGGGTATGCATGCCTGTCAATTTTCGATGTAAAGAAAGTTTGTCTTTTAAAAACGAATGCAATGTTTGTAAAATGTATCATATAGAGGTCAAATACCTCGCAATGTAATCAACTATTGTGAATCGTTTATAATGTATATGAACGGGTCCTTTCAGTTGGTATCAGAGCGGTGGTCTTAGCGAACCAGGTCTGCATTAGTGTGTCTAACTGATAAGTCGATGGGATGCATTAGTGAGTCTGGACTTCGACCGTGTCTGCATGTCAAAAGTTTTGCTTATCATTTTGTGTCGAAAATTAACTACTTATCATCCTCAGGAAATTATCTGCTTATCATTTTTAGTCTAAGACACATCTTGCTGCATTGATTGCATGAATAGTGTATAGACAAAAATTCATATCTTAGCATATCTGCTAAATCATATCTTATCGTATCTGTTACTTTAAACTTTGCCTGACATATCCCGCAAAGTCCTCCGTAATCTACGAAATCTTTTGATCTATATATATATATATATATATATATATATATATATATATATATATATATATATATATATATATATATATATATATATATATATATATATAATTAGAATACCATCCGTCAGCCAAAATCATTTCATATTGAAAAAAAAAAAAAAATCCTTTATCCAATCGTACGAAATGGAATTCGTCATCAGTTCAAGTCACTCAGATTCCGAAATGGAATCTCATTCAAGCTCCGAAAGCAGTGTCACCGGAATAGATCAACCAATCAGTCATCACCTATTCTGGATGAATTGGGGATGGGTTTGTAGCCTCCTCAATCATTGGAGACAAGAAGAAGGTGATCCCTTCCATCCACCACATTGCCCTCTTGACGAAGAACCTGAAGCACTTACCGGCGAACCTGTCCGAAACACCATTTTCTCACTCATTTCCAGAGTATCTCGTCACGATTATATATTACATCAAATTTTAGATTTTATTTATCCGCTCGTCCGAACCGACAATCACCCCGGTGTAATAGAAGAAGTCAACGAGCTTCGCGCTCGGGTAGTGTCTTTGGAGAATATGGTGCAGAGATTACAAACGCCAGTAGCAGCATCAGCAGCATAACCAGTACCACCATCATCAACGCTAACAGTACCATTACCACCTCCAACCAAAACCGCGTCGTAAACCTCAACTTCACAATCTATCCCACGAGCATCAACGTCATACGCACCATAGATACCAAGGAGTACCAACAACAATAAATGACGAAGTATTAATTCATAACTTCATTGGAGAAACATTCCGCGGCGATTATGTAATCTCTAAAGTCTTAGAGATTATCTAATCTAGCCCTAACCATAAATCAGTTAAGCGAACCAAAATGATAGAAGGAAGAGTAGAAACCCTGACAAAAATGGTGTGTGATTAACAAGCTAAACTTGCTTTACCAACAGCATCAACAGTACCGTCAGCGTTACCAGCATCGTCAGTACAGTCAACATCCGAATCAACAACACCGATAACATCACAAACTCCGTCAGTTCAAGAATCACTGTGGACATCATTACGAATCAATAACGTGTATATTGTATCAACGAGTTATGAAGAATTAACTCATTCCCTCTGAAGAAATTATATGTATATATATATATATATATATATATATATATATATATATATATATATATTTTGAAATAAATCTTTTCGTGCTAAGCTATTGTGTGTGAATCTTAACTACTCGGTTAATTCATATTACAAATATGCAACAATGTACGTCCTTCGGCCGCAACTTAACCAGCATTAACTACAATCTCTGTCGCAATTCAACAAATTCCAATTCATAATAAATCAAGTATATATTTGATTTTACACTTTCATCATCGATGTACCCAAAACTTTTCAGATAACATCATTCGTACTTTGCGAAATTCACAAGAATTTCACGAACCGAACATCATACATCAACAAATAACGAAGTATTGATTCATAATTTCAATGTCATTAAAGAAATACTGCGTAAAAGTTATGTACTTTTTAAAGCCTTTAGGGATTATTCAATTCTAGTTTCAACCGTAAATCAAATGAGTTTAATTTAACATTAACTCATTAAATCTATGTTACATCTAAAGAAAATATACATATATATATATTTTCATAAAGACTGTAATAAAATTCTTTTGTACAAAATATTAATTGTGAATTTTTTTTTTTAACGGGTAGGTAATACCCGAGAGATATATAAATTCACAATTAATATGTTACATTCTTCGAATCTGATTCAGCAAATCATCCATTATACTCCCTACTTTCACAACAATATACATTCTTTTATAGAAATCAAAACAACCATACTCATTCAAAATTTAATTACATATTCTGATTTTGAAATCTCAAAATTCAACTTGAGATATGACCAAAATCATCACTCTTAGATCCTTACATCTTTCACAAGCTATATTTTGACTTCAAAACTGTGTTAGAACATCAAATGTATGTTAACGATTACAATCTGTGTTCAAACCCTTCGAAAATTTCTGAAGACACTTCGAATGATGAGCAATCGAGATGATGATCCAACCACATGTTACCCACAGTTATATACCCGAAAAACTCTTGAAACCAAAGTAAAAGTTTAAACAACGTATTCGCGTCAGATTCTTTGGCATTTATTAGCAAAAATAACTTTGCGACTCCTATTCAAAGTAGCCAGTTTTGTCACAGCTCCAGCAAGTCAACTTCGACTTTTCAGTCAGATTAACCTTATTATAACCTTGAGATATACACCATCGTTACCAGGGAACCTTTTACATTCCACCACATTATTAGCAGATGTACCAACAACTTCATTACCCTTTGACTTTAGCCTCTCCAAAAAGTCATTATAATTATTCATTGAAACCCCATCATTTACTCATTCGCATCTTGTAATGAGAATTGCCATACGAATCATTGGGAATTAGCAATAAGTATTTTGAAATCTCGCAGCATGTCTACGCCAACAGTTATATGTGTATATATAACGTCTATCTTCTGGACTTAATTTGAATGTGAAGTTTCTGAAAAACACTCCGAACTACGAATTGGTTCTCCGAAAATGGAAAAATTGCTGATGAAGCAGCAAAAACTATAAACGACTTTAAACGGTAAAAGCTGGATGATAATGATGAAGTATGCTGGCAAAGCGCAGAAAAAGAGAAGTTTTGGAACTGGAAAACGGATTGAGCAAAGTAGGAAGGAGGCTGTGGACAAATTACAAAGACTGAACCTGACTTCAAAGGATCCAAATGATTCAGTACCTGCTGAAGTCATTAACGAATACCTTGCTCCTGACTCTAAACCCCTGCGGACAATATTCTTCATCATCCTCTGATATTAGAAATTCTAAAATATCATCATATCTTTCATTATAAATATCCTCCATATTTCTGAAGTTATTTTCTTAATTTTTATTATTTGAAATCATTTACCTCTTCGCGCTATCTGTATTACATCATAAAAGAAACTATTTTAGTTTCTAAATTCTGAAACATTCAAGTTTAAAATAGGAATATTTTGAAGTAGTGTTGGGAACTGAAGCATGAATTAGTATAATATAATGACACTTGATCAATGTGATTATATTACAGTAAGTCATGATGAGTTTCTAAATGGAACGTGATGATTAACAGATCATAACATCATCATGTGCCATGTTATACGACTCTTGTATTCTATTTAACCTCTAAAATATCAAGAAAATATTTCTTGATGATTCGGCCTTTTCTAAGGTATTCTAGTAATTTGACAAGTTAAGATCGTGCCATCACAATTTCCTTCCTAGAATATTAACAATGTTCATTCTGAAATTCATATCTGTGAATTCTGGACCATTACAAGCGGTGCTTAATCGCAAGATGAAGAAACGAAAGGACAAAACTCCGAAATAGAAATTGGGGTATAAATTGCAGCAAATAAAAGAGAGCATTAACTGTGAATGATAATGATTATAGAAAACACAAGCAGAGAATTTGAAATATAAAGGAACATATAAAGCCCAACGACAAACCAGAAATTATAAACCATATATATCGATGCATATAGCAATATAAAGACACGGGAGAACTAGAAACACTATAAACCCAAGAGTATAGTAGAAGTAAATAGATTCTTCCGGCGGTAGATGAAAAAGAAGAATGACCGATATGAAAGTTAGAAGTATATCGAGAATCAGAACTGGATGGAGCATATTGATGAATACTTTAAAATATGAGTTGAAGGGGAAAGAATAGAAGGTGATGAAACATGACTAGAAACTTAGAAATCAACAGAGTTAACTCACACAATGGCGGAATAAGTGAATCAAACCCTCTAGTGAATAGGTTAAGTTTTTTTTTTGATTAATTTAGTTAAACCACAACTAAATCAAGTGTGATTAGATCAACACCTAGAGCTATTATTCACCACCTGGGTGATTTGGACTGAGAGAGAATCGGAGGAGCTCACTAGATCTGAGTGTGTGTAACAAATGAGAGGCTTAACCTAAAATGAAGAACATAAGACTTTATATACCCCTGCTGTTGACTCACCCATACGATTCATTCATCATACATACGAGTTGGCTTCATCAGCCGTACGGGTGATCACTCACTCGTATCTTCTCATTTAGGTTGTAATTGTGACTTAGCTCAGCATCAACCGTGCGTATGAGCCTGTCATCTGTACTAGTGAGGCTTCACTCGTACGTCTGACTAAGTCTAACATAGTCAAACATCTAAATCTCGTTCCTGCAGTTCCTGTAACCACATACAAACACGGATAGGATAATAACGAGCAATCATGGTGGCCTGTAAACTGTTGTACCTGCAATGGACGTGGGTAGATGTCTAGGGACTTGCATAAAATGCATCAACAGAAGGTGTGAGTTGTAAGGAAATGAAGGAGGTGAATTTATAAGAAAATCTTCGACAGAACAATTAAAATGGACGATCGCATTTAAAGCGGATCCTAATTCCCTTGATTACCGGAGAGTCAAATCTTATTAAGAAGATTTTCTTTAAATCCCTTAAAATCTGGGAATCAATCATATCTACGTCAAATGATAAGATGAATCTACACTTACTCATTTCACTCTTCTATGTTAGCTTCATTCGTACTCTTCATATAAATGGATTGTTTATCCAAATTATTCGCTGATGATAAAACTCTAATTTTCAGCCCGTATGCATTATGAAAACATACTTATTATCATTCACGACCTTTCCACTCAAATTTCGGGACGAAATTTCTTTAACGGGTAGGTACTGTGACAACCCAGAAATTTCCAACCAAATTTAAACTTTAATCTTTATATGTTTCCGACACGATAAGCAATATTTGTTAAGTTAAATTTCAAGAATTTTAAACTATGTTCATACATTCATTCAACCTCGACCAAGTTCCAACGATTCACGAACTATTAAACGAATATGATTATATGTGTATATATATTATAACTTGAAACGTAAACAAAATATTAGATTAAATACTTTATATGATTGTATCTGTTTCAAAATATTTATCAATGGAATTAGAAGATAAGATCAAATGATTGAATTATCAGATATATTGAATTATGATTACAAGTCTCTGTTGAAAGGCCCACGTTGATTTGAGAAATCTTTCCATTTTAACAATATTCGGAAAATGGTAAAGTGATTTATAAATAAGAACAAATTGTCAATCATTGAGAACTAGACAAAGGATAGTGGAAGATTGAATGTCATAAAGACAAGATTGATCTATTTAGTTTCAAACGTATAAAAACGTTTTCAGTTTAAAAAGAACTTTATTATTAAAACGTATATAACTTTTATAAATATCTAGAACCACTTTTGACAACTCATTACTTAACTATTATGATAAAGATAACGATATTTATATTTTATTTTATTAAATATATATAACGATTTAAATTAATATTATATATATTTATACGCGTATTATACGTACATAGTTTTATACTTTTACTATACTTAAACTTTACCTTTACTTTATTTTTACTTTACTTTAACTTTAATAATTCACTTTAATAATTCATACTTTAATAATTTACTTTAATAATTCATACTTTAATAATTCACTTTAATAATTCATACTTTAATAATTCACTTTAATAATTCATACTTTAATAATTCACTTTAATAATTTAAAAATCTATTATAAATAGAATTCAATAGGTTTCATTATTTCATAAAAACTTGAAAATATTTTTCTCTAAACTCTCTCAATCGATTTACATATATATATTTACTTCGTATTATTTCAAGATATTATTAGTATACATAAAATATTACGACGGAGTGCTGTCCAAGTGATTTCAAAATTGTTTTTCGAGTAGGATAGGATTAAGGAAATTATGGGTTATAGCTATGGAGGTGATTGAGTATGGTTCATGGGTATGCTCGTTAGGTCAATATAGTGTTTATCATTTTCGTTGCGTCTACGTACCTTTCCTACAATATTGAATCTCAATATTGATACGTGAGTACTCATAATTTAACTTTTACATACTAATAGTGTATCCCTGACTAGTGCTCGAGTATTTAGGATTATGCATGCTTGTACTTTTGATATTGCCCTTACACAGGTTAGGTTGAATCTTAAATTAGTTACACTTGCGGTTGAGATAAGGTATAAGATATGCATGTCCTTGGAAAGCTAGCAAAAAATTAAGAACTTTTCCTTTAGATATCGAATGGTTTCGATGAACGGATTAGAAGTTATAATCAATTGAATTTTCGATATTTTTATTAAAAATGATTATTATTATTATTGTCGTTTTTATCGTCGTTCTAGTTTTATCTTATTATTATCATTATTATTATCTTTATCAATAAAAGGGATTTATCATTAAAAATTGTTTTTTTTATTATTACTATCGTTATTATCGTTAAAGTTATAATTAGTATTATTATTATTATCCAATTATTATTATTATTATTATTATTATTATTATTATTATTATTATTATTATTATTATTATTATTATTATTATTATTATTAGTATTATTATTATTATTATTATTATTATTATTATTATTATTATTATTATTATTATCATTATTAATATATATATCATTATTTAAAAATGGTTATTGTTATTGTTATTATTATTATTACTATATTATCATTAAGATAATTATTAGTATTATCGTTAATAATGTTATAGTAACTATCATTATTAATATTAGTGTAATTAAAACAAATATTAGTAACACCTAATTATTTTGATTACTATTATTATCATTATTATGAACACGATATAAAAGACGTTTAAAAGCTATTAAATGAAACGATTAGGAAATAATGAGTAAGAGTATCATGATGAAATTAAAATATTATGACATATTGATTTAGATAAAATTATCGTTCTTATTATTTTTATCATTACTATTATTACTAAAAGTATCGTTAGTATTAAAACTATCATTTTAACAAAAATTATCATTTTAATAGAAATGTCATTGTTACTATAAAATATCATTATTATTATTATTATTTTAAATAGAATTATTATTTTAAAGATAATATTAAAAATTATCGTATATATTAAAGTTATCATAATTAGAATTATCGTTTTATCATAATGTCATCCTTGTAATTATAAATATTGATATTTTTATAATAATAATTATTATTACAAAATAATACAACTTTTACTTACTATCATTATAGATATTATTTTATCAAATAAATAAGTGATACAAACAAATTTTACTACGTCTAATAACTTACTTTAATAATACCTATCATATTATCTTTATGATATTAAATGAACCCTATAAATTTTATTACTTAATATATATAAAAGTATATTTTATTATATAAATTTAATATAAAATTTTATTTATTAATAAATAAATTATATTATTTACTCTAATAAATCTTTTAAAAATATTTAAAAATATAAAACGACGATATTTAAACTATATATTAATCATGTATAGATTTTTGGAAATTATTTTGAGTCAAATTTACTTTTGTTGACTTTTGCATATTAGTCTCGAGCATTAGGATTGTGGTACACTATGACTTGACCTAATTTGTTAGACAAATATTGACCAACACATAAATATATATAATTAATTTAAGTTCGTGAATCTGAGGCCAACCTTGCACTTGTTCAATGACGTTATATGTATTTTTACTACGAAATACAGTATGGTGAGTTTCATTTGCCTTTTTACCCTTTATATTTTTGGGACTGAGAATACACGCGCTTTTATAAATGTTTGATGAAATAGACACAAGTAATTGAAACTACATTCTATGGTTGAATTATCGAAATCGAATATGCCCCTTTTTATTAAAGTCTGGTAATCTAAGAATTAGGGAACAGACACCCTAATTGACGCGAATCCTAAAGATAGATCTATTGGGCCTAACAAACCCCATCCAAAGTACCGGATGCTTTAGTACTTCGAAATTTATATCATGTCCGAAGGAGGATCCCGGAATGATAGGGGATATTCTTATATTTATCTAGTTAATGTCGGTTACCAGGTTTTCACCATATGAATGATTATTTTTGTCTCTATGCATGGGACGTATATTTATGAGAACTGGAAATGAAATTCTTGTGGTCTATTAAAATGATGGAAATAAATGATTGTGATAAACTAATGAACTCACCAACCTTTTGGTTGACACTTTAAAGCATGTTTATTCTCAGGTGTTAAAGAAATCTTCCGCTGTGCATTTGCTCATTTTAAAGATATTACTTGGAGTCTTTCATAGCATATTTCGAAGAACATTGCATTCGAGTCATTGAGTTCATCAAAGATTATTATTAAATCAATTTATAGTTGGATAGTGGATATTATGAAATGGTATGCATGCCTGTCAATTTTCGATGTAAAGAAAGTTTGTCTTTTAAAAACGAATGCAATGTTTGTAAAATGTATCATATAGAGGTCAAATACCTCGCAATGTAATCAACTATTGTGAATCGTTTATAATGTATATGAACGGGTCCTTTCAGTTTTTACCGTTTAATGACCGGTTTGTCGATTTTAAAACTTTAGTCGCAGTTAAAACCAAATGTAAAATATTAAAAATAAATACAAGACTTAAATTAAAGCATAAAGTAAATAACGATAATGAAATTGCGAATAATAAAAGTGCGATAAAATAAACTTGCGATAATTAAAAAGTACGATAATTAAAAGTGCAATTAAATACAAAAACAATAAAAATGCGATAATTAGAAGTGCAATTAAATATAAAATAAAGGAAATTAAATATGAAATAAAAGAATTATGCTTATTTAAACTTCCGTAATCATGATGTTTGACGTGTTGATTTTAGTTTTATGCACATGGGTTAATTGTCCTTTGTCCTGGATTATTTAATATGTCCGTCTGGTTTTTGTCCATAACAGTCCATCAGTAATAAATATAAAGTGCGAGTGTCCTCGTCAAATTATTCTTATACCCGAAGTTAAATATTCCAACTAATTGGGGACTTAAACTGTGACAAGATTTTAATACTTTGTTTAATAATTACACCAGGATGTCGACTGAGTGTAACCCAAGGTTTTAATATTTTGTTATCAATTATACCAAGTGTCCTTGTACATAATTTCACCCCTGTTTTAATTATTCTAGTGGCTATTAATCCATTCCCGTGTCTGGTTAAATGAACGATTACTCGTACATATAAATATCCCGCCCATCGTGTCCGATTGAGTGTATATGGTAATTTATAGGGACGCCCAATTGTAAATCTTTATATTAACATTAACAAACTATCATTTAGTTAAACAAATATAAAGCCCATTAATAGCTCATAGTCTAATTTCCACAAGTGTCGTTCTTTTGTCCAAACCCCAATTATGGTACAAAGCCCAATTACCCAATTTTATTAATTAGCCCAACATCATGATTACTTCGTTTTAAATAAGCATAATAATAACTTAGCTACGAGACATTAATGTAAAAAGGTTGAACATAACTTACAATGATTAAAAATAGCGTAGCGTTACACGGACAGAATTTCGACTTACACCCTTACAATATTCGCTAACATACTCTTATTATTAGAATTATAATTAAAATTAAAATGAAAATATAAATATAAATATTTACGTAGTATTATGAGAGAAGTAGAAAAAGATTATGAAAAATGCTCAGAATTCGGTTGGCTTTATAGGCAGTTTCTCATTTTGGGGGTCCGCGACTCGCGGCCAATTTTTCCTTCAAACTCCGCGAGTCGCGGAGTTTGAAATTACAGCTCAGAGGAGTTTGGCTCTTTGTTTACCGACGGTTTTAAATAAATATAATATATTAAATAATTATAAGAATTATTTAAATATTATATTATATTTATGTGCATAGTTAACTTGTAATTTTTAGTCCGTTGCGTCGAGCGTTGAGAGTTGACTCTGGTCCCGGTTCCGGATTTTCGAACGTCCTTGCGTACAATTTAATATCTTGTACTTTGCGTTTTGAATCTTGTACTCTTGTAATTTCGAGACGTTTCTTATCAGTAATTGGAACCTCTTTGATTGTCTTTTGTACCTTTGAGCTTTTTGGTCGTTTGCGTCTTCAATTCGTCGAATCTGTCTTTTGTCTTCACCTTTTATTATTTAAACGAATATCACTTGTAAATAGAACAATTGCAACTAAAAGCTTGTCTTTCTTGAGGAATAATGCTATGAAATATATGTTCATTTTTAGCATTATCAAATATTCCCACACTTAAGCGTTGCTTGTCCTCAAGCAATATCGTCTTGAAATACTAGAATCACTTCTTTATTCTTCACACTTTGTACATCAGTGATTTCTATACGGTGGTATAAACAATGGTAGTAACGATATGGTTTACAGTCCCACATGACTATAAAAATTTAGATCCATTAAGGAAATTGGATCTTTATGAAAACATTTGATCTTTTGAAAATTAAATCTAGTTTTTACCCTAGATAAGTTTTCCGGAATAACCCTTTACCGGTGTTTGCAAAATATTTTTGTGGGTTTGGTGGGTTTCAGATTTGAAAATTTTAGCTCAAAACTTGCTAACCTTGTATTTGGAAAGCAACACGTGTAGTTTACTTGTCCCGTATATTAATTTTCGGTAAACTACCGTCCGGTTGTAAAGGAAAGCGTTGAACAAGCAACTGTTAAGGCAATGTCCCCTGACATGCTTTTAATTATGGTCTATAACGTGTCGGACGCAATTACTATCCTTGGTAGGAGCAATAGTAAAGCTCACCCTTATAATTTTTCGGTATGGCACAAGGTCCTGTCTTTGACCACTATGCAACCACCGTTCTTACGGTTGACACCCGATTTAGTTCAGGTGACCTAATGAATTCCAGGTGAATTCCTAGGATTTTACGTTCAATGGTAATGAACGCATTGAAAATAGGGTTTTCAGAAAACAAATCGGTTTGTAATTTTGATCAAAATATTTTCTCGTTTAAGCTCGAGTTTAGATATCATCGAATTCCATGAGTTTGTAATTCTCAATCTTTAAGGTCAATCTCAAGGATTGAGTAATATCAGTCTTAGAAGCTGATTTTTAATCTTTAAGGAGATTCTCCTTTCTGGGGATCTGATTCATTAGTCTTATCCAGCTAATTTGCATGGTGCCCCCCCATTGTACGAGATAAGTCCTTCTCATGGTTAGGATAAATCTGACCACTTGGCGACCCTGTTTAATGCTGTGGTCCGTGGATATCCTGCTGATTTTAGTGATGACTTTTCAAGATTTTTCGTCAACCTACAGCTGGTCTGGACGACAACTTCATGACCTAAATCAAGAAGCGCGTTTCTTTTTCGGAAGACTTTACTTCCTTTTAATGATGGAATTGATTCATCGTGTAGATCCATCTCTTCTTTTCTTTCATCGGGTAAAACAGTTTAGTTTAGTGCAAAGCAAAAGTATTTTCAGTTATTTGTTACAGATATATGTGACATATGTTTAAGATAACTTGGTAAATTTTTCCACACTTGGCTTTTATTTTCCTTTTTATCGTCCTCTATTCCATTTTAAATGAATTTTAACATTTTGGTTTGTTTCTCAATTTATGTCCTTTCCGAGGTAACAATAATTTCGGTGTTAAAACCTAGTTTTATCGTTCATAAATATGTATAAACATGATTTTGAGTTCATTTAATTGAAAATTTTGAAAAATTTTACTAGAATTGGGTAGTCAGTATATAAGACTAGGGCTGTTCTTTATTATCAGAGAGCACTAGATTCTAATACAACTACTGCTTTACTAGTATTTTTAATGGTAACCAAGTGTATAAAGTAAAAAATTTTAAAATCCGAAAGAATTTAACCCCTTCCCACACTTAAGATCTTGCAATGCCCTCATTTGCAAGAAATCAGTAATAATTTAAATTATTGAGAGTGATTTGTGTGAAAATGATTAAATTTTTACCAAAGTTTTCAAATATATTGGCGTTTGTTTGCTGAATGATAAATGGTGCACATCATTTGTTCATTCCGTCTTGTTGTTATTTCACATATATTTTGCATCTTGTCGTCAAAATTAGTTGCTTTTGCTGAACTTAATGACAGTCTTTGAAAATGCGTTGTTTTACCCTGTTGTGTACATAAGATAAACTGCAAACATATATACATATTTTTGAAGTTTGGTATATTACCCCACATTCAAAAATTATTAAAATCTAAGAATAAAAGTTAGACAATTATAAAAACTATTACAATATTAACAAAAGTATTAAACATATCAATCATTACAAATTACAAAATAAATAAAACTAAGTATACTAGGGATGATACTGGCACCAATAGGGGTTCCAGGCATAACCATAGGTGCTATAGAATGCTTCGGCAGGGTTATACTTAGGATACGGTGGTTGCATCTCTATAGACCAGGGAGGGAAGATGGGTTTCGGTGTAGGAATATAGTTTCTACCTATATGTTGGCAATGAGCTATGATTTGGTTCTAATGAACTTGCCAATCTTCAAATGCTCTCTGTCTAGCATTTTCGTACTCCTGTGAAGCTATAAACCTTTGCATTTCTTTCATCTCATTTCCCCCTCCTACATTACCTTGCTGTTGGTTTCTCTCAACCTTTGGATGTCTACCATGGTATGGTACTGCGGCGTTATTTCGCCTCTTCAAAACTTTCGCACCATGGTATACATTTAAACCTATAGTATCGCGGGGTTCTGGTTCTTCGACTAATAATCCCCCCGACTTATATCCACACCGAGATATTCACCAATCAAAGTAATAAAAATACCACCTCCTATTATGCTATGCGGTCTCATCCCCCTAACCATAGCTGATAAATAATAACCCACACAATATGGTATACTTACAGCGCTTTGTGGGTCTCGAATACACATATGGTAAAACAAATCCTGTTCATTTACCTTTTCCTTGTTCTTACCTCTTTGTGTAATCGAATTAGCTAAAAACCTATGAATCACTCTTAATTCGGCTCTATCTATATCCAAATAAGAGTAATTTCCCCCTTTGAAACGGTGATGGCTTGTCATTTGACTCCACACACCGTGTGTATCAAAATTTTCATCTATCTTTCTACCGTTTAGTATCAACCCTCTACAATCGGCAGATGCTAACTCCTCAGGCGTATATATACGTAAAGCCTGAGCCATGTCCAGTAAATACATGTGGCGCATCGAACCGCCTAACAAAAATCTAATAAAAGATCGATCGGTTAAACTAGTTACCCGATCATTCAACTCTATACTACACAATAATTCTTCACACCATACTTTATATACATGTCTACGCATGGTGAATAAACGTACCCAGTCATTAAAAGTAGAATTACCATACCTCTGTACAAGTAATTCCCTAATTGGCCCGGCCAATTCTACAGCTTCTAAGGGTCCCCATTCTATAACCCTCGGTACCTCAACAACCTTAGAATGAAGAGTATGCAAACCCCTCTGGTATTTTGGATAATCTATCCAAAGTCTGTCAAATCTCAGGTTCGGGTGCAACTCTTCCAAGTGCATATCAGAAAATGTCATGACCGGATGAGGTATATCCTGCTTGTAGTAGTTATCCACCTCCTGTTGTTCTGCATTCTCAGCAGGAGCATTGCGAGCTTGGGATGAAGATTCACCCCTTTCAGTCTGCAAAACACATCAAACACAATTTTTGTGCATCCAAATATGCATTAGTGTCAGCAAAATCATCAATCAAAATAATTACAATGACATGATCAATTTATATCAAACTTAAGCTCATTTTCATATTTTTATCAAATCTACACTTTTTCAAATAAGCATATACGAAAATGTTCGCCAAGTTCATAAGCATTCAATTCAAATAACATGTCAAAATAATCATTACTAGCAATTAAACAAGTTTCAAATGGCATTATCTCTCAAAAATCAAGTTCATGAATTTTAGACTTGAAAAAGTCCACTTTAATTCTCAAAATCATGTTTAGGCTCAAAGTTTGGATCATTTAACTACCTAAACATGTTACACTACTTAATTTAGCAACAATTCATGACAAAAATCGGCCATAGCCTGTTTATATCAAAAAGCCCCAAATTTGCTCAAGAACACAAACCCTAGATTACTCAAAATTTGAAGTTTAAGGCTTCTAATCATGTTAAACAGCATCAATCTAGGTTATACAAGCATAATACATAAACAATTTAAGCCTAATTACACTAAAAAGCATCAAAATCAAATTGGGGAAAAATGCGCTCAAGAACACTAATTTAGGATTAAATGGTGTTTAGGTGTAGAAATTTACCCTTTTTCTTGAGTAATTCCTAGATAGCATCCTTCTCAACATGATTTTAGTAAAAGATTTGGTGATTAACGGTTAAAAATTGTGATTTTGGGGGTGTTTTTGGGTGTTTTTTCGGAGTATTTCGTAGTGTTTTCTGTTTTGGGGGTGTGGACTGATCAGTTTGTGCGTTTATATTTTTTTCTGTATTTTGGTCCTCCCGCGACTCGCGGTGTTTGGACCCTTCAAACTCCGCGAGTCGCGGAGTTTGCTTTTTTTTTTTTTATAATCTTTAACTTATAAAACAATTAAGTAATTAATTTTAAAATTTTGTTTCCCTTGTTATTTAGGACGAGGTCGTTTCGGATCGATGTCCTAGTCCATCCTTCGACAAAATTTTAAAATTTGTCTTTTTGTAGTGATTGTTTTAAAAGCTAAGATTTTTGGGTTTTTTTTTTTTTATGTTTTTGGCATACTTTAATTCAATAAGATTAAAAATAATGATAATAAAAGTTCTCGTCCCTCCCTCGGGTAAAGCAATTTCGGTTCAAAGACCTAGTCTTCAACTTACGACGAATTTTAAAAATCATATTTTTAACTTAATGAGATAAAGTAAATTTTTGTTTTTAAATTCACACAATTTAAATATAAAATTCAAAATTAATATTAAAAGTTCACACCAAACTTAAAATTTAAAATGCATAAAATTTAAAAAAAATTCATATTTTAAAAATTAAAAATTAACACCAAACTTAATTTAAAAATTCATATTATAAATTCACACCAAACTTATATTAATTTTTCAAATATTTATAATTTTAAAAATATTGTTTTTACAAAGTTTACAATATTGATTTAAGATTTATATATTAATTTTAAAAACATGGTAAAAATAAAATTAAAAATCTTTTTGGCTTTTTATCCCACTTTAATCAATCAAATATTATCAAAAATATGCGCCCCTCTTTTTGGTAAAGTAATTTCGGTTCCAAAACCTAATTTAACTCATGACAAATTTTTGAAATATTTTGGGTTGATTGATTAAAGATATTTATACCTTAAGAATAAACGTTAAATTTCGCAGTGATGTAATAAATTTTTGAATGATATCAATAATTTCGGTCGCCAAACCTAATTTTATTCAATACCAATTTAATACTTTTTAGCGAACAAATTAGCGTTTATTATCAAAAGGTTAAAAATAAAAATAAAAATAAAAACTGTACAGACTTACCTGTGAAATAGATTTCTTAGTTATATGATCTATCCCATTCATAAGATAGTCGGTTTAATTGGTTTTCCATAGCTACATAGGCGTAACCTCGAGCATTCAGTGTCTTTTCTTCTAAACATATGAACGGTCCGTCTCTGCATAAAGTAAAAAATTCGGTATTTGAATAGGTTTGATTATTTGAACATTTACCTCCATGTGACCATTTTCCGTATTTGTGACATCTTTCTAGGTGTCGTGCTCTTCTTTTTGCTGCGGATTTTGATTTTCCTTTACCAAATTGTAACTTATTATCTTCGCATCTGGATTCTTTTCTAACTCCGTCCATTCTTTCTCTGATTAATGATACTATTTCACTCGGTAGTATGTCATTATTACGTTTAGTGATCAAAGCGTGTAGCATTAGACCATGGTTTAGTTCACAGGCAGTCTTCATTTCCTAAAAAAAAATAAAATTCAGAATGGGGGGAGAAGACTAGTTCTTTAGGGTCTGCTAGGGAAAGACCATTCGGGTTCCATTTTCGAGAACTACACGAAAACAGACAATCTAACTCTAACAGAAATACATATTATCCTTTAAAGACTTGATTCTCCCCACACTTATTTAGCTGTGGTGTCGAAATTATGATTAACTTCGTTGTCGACTTCCATCGGACCATGTATGTAATGTTTAACTCTGTGACCATTAACTTTAAATTCAATCCCATTTGAATTTATTAATTCTATCGTTTCGTATGGGAAAACTCTTTTGACTATGAATGGTCCAGACCATCTTGATTTCAATTTTCCAGGAAATAGCTTGAATCGTGAATTGAAAAGAAGAACTCTGTCTCCTTCTTTAAATTCTTTTGAACTTCTGATTCTTTTATCATGCCATTTCTTCGTTCTTTCTTTATAGATTAACGAATATTCGTATGCTTCATGTCTTAATTCTTCTAATTCGTTTAGTTGACTTAATCGTAGACGTCCGGCTTCATGTAAATCAAGATTACATGTCTTCAAAGCCCAAAATGCTTTGTGTTCAATTTCTACTGGAAGATGACATGCTTTTCCATAAACAAGTCTAAAAGGTGTGGTTCCAATTGGAGTTTTGTAGGCTGTTCTAAAAGCCCAGAGTGCATCCTCCAATTTAATGGACCATTCCTTCGGATTTGATCCTACGGTTTTCTCTAGAATACGTTTTAAAGCTCGGTTGGTATTTTCAACTTGTCCACTTATTTGTGGATGATATGCGGTGGAGATTTTATGAGTTACTCCATATCTTTTCAGAACTTTCTCAAGTTGATTATTACAGAAATGAGTACCCCGATCACTTATTAAAGCTTTCGGTGTTCCAAACCTTACAAAAAGACGTTTTAAAAAGTTGACTACAACTCGTGCATCGTTAGTTGGGAGAGTTTGTGCTTCCGCCCATTTAGATACATAATCAATGGCTACGAGTATATATAGATTATTATGAGATTTTGGAAATGGACCCATAAAGTCAATACCCCAAATGTCAAATACTTCACATACTTGGATGACATTTTGTGGCATTTCATCACGTTGACTTATTTTTCCGGCCCTTTGACAAGCATCACAGGATTTGCAAAGAAGGTGTGCGTCTTTGTAAATTGTAGGCCAATAGAATCCAGCATCATAAACTTTTCTTGCTGTTAGTTGAGGCCCATAATGCCCTCCTGTTGGTCCTGTGTGACAATGGTTTAAAATTTTACTAGCTTCATCTCCAAATACACATCGGCGTATTATTCCATCGGGACAACTTTTAAACAGATGTGGATCTTCCCAAAAATAGTGTTTTATATCACTGAAGAATTTCTTTCGTTTTTGGTACGATAATCCTTTTTCAAGGAATCCACAAACTAAGTAGTTTGCATAGTCTGCAAACCATGGAATTTCTTTATAATCTATCTTCAATAGATATTCATCAGGAAAGTTGTCTTGTATGGCCGATTCATTTAGAACTTCTAATTCGGGATTTTCAAGACGAGAAAGATGATCAGCGGCGAGATTTTCTGCTCCTCTTTTATCTCGGATTTCAATATCAAACTCTTGTAAGAGTAAGATCCAACGGATTAATCTTGGTTTAGCATCTTGTTTTGAAAATAGGTATCTAAGAGCAGAATGGTCGGTATAGACCACCGTTTTTGCTAGAACGAGATATGATCGAAATTTGTCAAAAGCAAAGACAATAGCAAGGAGTTCTTTTTCAGTAGTTGTATAGTTCGTTTGTGCTCCTTGTAACGTCTTACTAGCATAATATATAGGTTGAAATCGTTTTTCAATCCTTTGTCCTAAAAAAGCTCCCATTGCAAAATCACTTGCATCGCACATTAGTTCAAATGGTAGATTCCAATTTGGTGTTATCATGATCGGCGCATTAGTGAGTTTTTCTTTAAGAATATTAAAAGATTTGATACACTCATCTGAAAAGATGAATGGAGTATACTTTTCTAGGAGTTTATTCATAGGAGTGGCAATTTTAGAAAAATCTTTTATGAAACGTCGGTAAAAACCGGCATGCCCTAGAAAACTCCTAACTCCTCTAACATTGGTGGGATGTGGAAGTTTAGCAATTATATCTACTTTAGCTCTATCCACTTCAATTCCTTCTTTTGAAATTTTATGTCCAAGAACGATGCCTTCTTTAACCATGAAATGGCATTTCTCCCAATTAAGTACTAGATTTGATTGTTCGCATCTAAGAAGCATTCGTTCCAGATTAACTAGACATGATTCAAATGTATCACCGAAGACTGAAATGTCATCCATGAAAACTTCCATGCATTCTTCTATCATGTCGTGAAAAATCGCCATCATACACCTTTGAAAGGTTGCAGGGGCGTTGCAAAGTCCAAATGGCATGCGTTTGTAAGCAAAAGTACCATAAGGGCACGTGAATGTGGTTTTCTCTTGGTCCTCGGGTGCTATTGGAATTTGAAAATATCCGGAAAATCCATCTAGAAAACAATAGTAACTATTTCCGGCTAATCTTTCCAACATTTGATCTATGAAAGGTAAGGGAAAGTGATCTTTTCTGGTGGCGTCATTTAATTTTCTATAATCAATACATACACGCCATCCTGTTACAGTCCTAGTAGGAATAAGCTCATGTTTCTCATTTGTAATGACAGTCATGCCACCCTTCTTAGGTACGCATTGAACTGGGCTTACCCATGGACTATCAGAAATTGGATAAATTAGACCTGCATCTAGCAGTTTAATAATCTCTTTCTTAACTACATCTTGCATATTAGGATTTAGTCTTCGTTAGCGTTGCACATACGTTTTATGACCTTCTTCCATAAGGATTTTATGTGTGCAATACGAAGGACTTATTCCTTTAATATCATGAATCTTCCATGCAATGGCTGGTTTATGAGCTTTCAACACAGAAATGAGTTGTGATTTCTCATTTTCAGTAAGAGAAGATGATATTATTACAGGTAATTCAGATTCACCATGTAAATAAGCGTATTCTAAATGGTTTGGAAGTGGCTTTAATTCTAATTTCTGAGGTTCTTCTATCGATGATTTATATCGATATCTGTCTTCTTCTTTTAGCATTTGAATTTCTTCTGTTGTTGGTTCATATCCATTAGCTATTAGTGTAGCTAACATTTCAGCTTCATCAATTGGTTCATTACCTTCTCCTAAAGAACATTCTCCTGTTCCTTGTAATTCTGGAAATTCTTCTAATAATTCTGCATGTGCATCTATAGTTTGAATATAATAACATGTATCATCTGCAGATTGTGGTTGTTGCATTGCTCTATCAATTGAAAAGGTAACACTCTCATCCTCTATACTTAGGGTCAATTTCTTACCGAACACGTCTATCATTGCTTTAGCCGTGTTTAAGAATGGTCTTCCTAATATGAGAGGAACTTGAGAATCTTCTTCCATGTCCAGAACAACAAAATCTACTGGAAATACTAAAGTACCAACTTTAACTAGCATGTTCTCCATTATCCCTCTAGGATATTTTATTGATCTATCGGCTAGTTGTATGCTTATTCTGGTTGGTTTCAATTCTCCAAGGTCTAGTTTAGTGTATAGTGAATACGGCATTAGATTTATACTAGCACCTAAGTTTGCCAATGCTTCTATTGAACTAAGACTACCCAGAAAATATGGAATTGTGAAACTTCCTGGATCAGATAGTTTTTCTGGTATCTTATTCAACAGCACTGCTGAACAATTAGCATTCATAGTAACAGCCGAGAGTTCTTTCATTTTCTTTCTATTTGAGATTAGATCTTTCAAGAATTTAGCATATCTAGGCATTCCTGAAATCACATCAATGAAAGGAAGATTTACATTTATCTGTTTAAACATATCCAAGAATTTGGATTGCTCGGCTTCAAGTTTCTCTTTTTTCATTTTACTCGGGTAAGGAAGTGGTGGTTGGTATGGTTTAACATAAGGTTTAGCCTTAACTGTGTTATCTTCATTAACCATTTCAACTACCGGTTCTTTTTCCTTATCTTGATCAGGTTGTGGTTCTTGTGGAGTAGGAATAGCTTCATCAGAAGTTACAGGTATTTCAGGTGGTTTAAGTGTTGTACCACTTCTTGTGGTAATGGCTTTAGCTGTTTCATTCCGGGGGTTAGCATTTGTATCACTAGGTAGACTTCCCGGTTTTCTTTCACCTATTAACCTTGCTACGTTACTTACTTCTTGTTCCAGATTTTGAATAGAAGCTTGTTGATTTCTAAATGCTTGAGCATTTTGTTCATTGGTTTGTTTTTGAGATGTGAAAAACTGCGTTTGAGTTTCAACTAGCTTCGTCATCATATCTTCTAAATTCGGCTTTTTATCATCGGTTTGTTGTGGTGGTTTATTTTGAAAATTAGGTCTTTGCTGATTGTAATTATTATTGGATACTTGTTGATTGCTAGGACCTTGTTGGTTGTGGTATGGAATATTTCGGTTATAATTCTGGTTTTGATTGTAAATTGGTCTTGGCGGTTGATAATTATTCTGATAATTATTTTCAGGCCTTTGGTTTATGTATGAAATATTCTCTCTTTGTTCCATTGTTAATTCAATACTGAGACAATCTTTTGTCAAATGTGGTCCTCCACACTGCTCACAACTAATTCGTATTGAGTGAATATCTTTAGTCATCTTTTCCATTCGTCGCTCCACAGCATCTATCTTTGCGGAAATGGAATCTAAGTCATGGCTAGAATCGGCTCTAGCTGCTTTAGATGATCTAACGATGTCTTTTTCTTGGTGCCACTCATGTGAGTGGGAAGCAGTGTTATCAATAATTTTGTAAGCATCAGTTTCGGTTTTCTTCATAATAGAACCACCAGCTGCTATATCTATGTCTTTCCTTGTAGTGATGTCGCATCCTTGGTAGAATATTTGTACTATTTGACAGGTGTCTAAACCATGTTGCGGACATCCTCTTAACAACTTTCCATATCTAGTCCATGCCTCATATAGAGTTTCATTCGGTTTCTGTGTAGACGTAACAATTTCTGCTTGAAGTCTTACGGCTTTAGATGCCGGAAAGAATTGTTTAAGAAATTTGTCAACTAAAACATCCCATGTATCGATCGCCCCTTCAGGTAACGATTCCAACCAATCTTTGGCTTCTCCCTTTAAAGTCCAGGGAAATAACATGAGATATATCTGTTCATCCTCCACTTCTCGGATTTTAAATAGTGTGCAGATTCTATTAAAGGTACGTAGATGTTCATTTGGATCTTCCTTCGGCGCACCACTAAATTGGCATTGATTAGTCACCATGTGTAGAATTTGTCCTTTGATTTCATAATCTGGCGCATTAATGTCTGGATGAGTAATTGCGTGACCTTGGCCAGTGCGTTTAGCTCTCATTCGGTCTTCCATACTTAAAGGTTCCAGATTCTCCATAATTGAATTTGTTGAATCGGAATCACTAGAGGATTCTGATTTAATGATTCGTTCCTCAACAATCTCTGTTTGAATGATTGGTGGTTCCGGAGGAAAGTTTAATGGTTCAGGATCTACGAACCGTTCCTGAATATTCTCCGGATTCTCAATTGTGAGGTCGGGTTCAAAAAATGGATTATCGGAAATTTGAACTGAAGTACTTGGTCGACTGGATGACGATTCTAAAGAAAAATCAACGGCGGTTATATTTGCTAAATTTCTTGATCTAGTTACAGGTGGTGAACGTACAAAAGGTGGTGATCGTCTTGCTCGGTGCATTCACTGAATATCGTATTAGTTTTTAAAAGGAAAGAAAAATTATAATAAGTTATCCAATCAATAGACTTTTCTGATTTTGCCCACGTTTCGAATAGCCAAAAGATGCAGCAGAGGGGCAGGATTCGTTTGGTCACAATATAATTGAGGACTGTTTGGCTCCAATAACCCGGTCCACGTACAAATCCAACTATTACTACGAACCAGAAAATTTTGATGTCTATCAATTTAACCACTTAAAATAAATTTTCGTAATTTTAAGAAATTTAGATAAGAAGTAGAATAAAAATCTATGTCCTAAAACTAGAATAGCGAGAAATAAGAAAGAAAAAGAGTTCGTCGGAAAAAGGTTGAAAAATAAAAATGGTTGAAAAATAAAAGGTGACGGAAAAATTAAAGAAACTTAAAAAACTTAAAAGTACTTGACTAACCTAACCTTATTACTACAACTAACTTAAAATTATAATCGCAAATTGAGATTACTAATTGGAATGATAATTGATACATAGGTAAAAGGTGTCTAAAAATATTAAAGCTTACAAGAAAAACTATATCCCAAATGGAAATAACTTAAAAAGAAACTAAAACTTAAAAAGGCGTCGCAAAATTCTAAAGCACCTAAATCTTAGTCTAAAGAAAAAGCACTTAAGGAATTCTACGGCAAAGCCTAAAAATCTAGGAGTAAAAATAACTATGGCAAAATCTAAGTTTAAAACTAAATATGAGCTAAAAATACAAATATTACGCTAAAATAATTAAAAAGTGACAAAATATAAAAATATGCAAAAAGTTGTAAAAAGTACAATTTTTATAAAAATATTATTTTATATTATTTATTTAATAAAACTACTAATTTTACAATTTAATTAAACTAATTTAACTAAATTAAACAAATTAAATAAAAAGTAAAACTAATTATAATAAAACTAATTATAATAATAATAATTAATTAGGGTTTAAAATAATAATTATTAATAATTACTCGTAATTAATACTGAATTAGGGTTTCTGTCAGCGTGTCAGGTTTACTCCGCGAGTTGCGGTATTCAAGGCATCAAACCCCGCGAGTCGCGGGGTTCCAGTTTTCAACTGACAGGTTATTTAAATTCAACGCGTTTTTCTTTATTTTTTTTTTATTTTCTGTTTTTAATTTTTTCTGTTTATAAAAAAAAAACATGTGTATAATAAAAACTTATATTTAAAACTTAAATAAAAATAGAATTACTTTATAATTTTATAAATAAAAATCTTAAAACTAGATTTATATATATTTTTTTTATATGTTTTTAAATAAAAACAAAATACTTAAATAAAACTTATATAAAAATAAAGAAACTTTATAAAACTTAAATATTTAACAAAATCTTAAAAATACATAAATTTTTTTTTTATATTAGCATTGCGCTTCCGGCTTTTAAGAGACTCCCCGGCAGCGGCGCCAAAAATAACTTGATGTTTTAGCAGAGTAGTATATAAAATAGCTTATATTTTTACAGAAAATATTATTAAATACGATACAATTTTACACAAGATATTTATTTATTTACAGAATGGATATACTTAAACCTTGCTACAACACTTATAGGCAGTGTACCTAATCGTACAGTAGTGTAGTTTTTAGTAAGTCCGGTTCGTTCCACAGGGAATCTTTTTAAACAAAGCTTAACGCTATATTAGTTTACTTTTATAAAAATACAAATATATATATATAAGTAATATTATTATTATAAATGGGGGTTTTTACCGTTTAATGACCGGTTTGTCGATTTTAAAACTTTAGTCGCAGTTAAAACCAAATGTAAAATATTAAAAATAAATACAAGACTTAAATTAAAGCATAAAGTAAATAACGATAATGAAATTGCGAATAATAAAAGTGCGATAAAATAAACTTGCGATAATTAAAAAGTACGACAATTAAAAGTGCAATTAAATACAATAACAATAAAAATGCGATAATTAGAAGTGCAATTAAATATAAAATAAAGGAAATTAAATATGAAATAAAAGAATTATGCTTATTTAAACTTCCGTAATCATGATGTTTGATGTGTTGATTTTAGTTTTATGCCCATGGGTTAATTGTCCTTTGTCCTGGATTATTTAATATGTCCGTCTGGTTTTTGTCCATAACAGTCCATCAGTCATAAATATAAAGTGCGAGTGTCCTCGTCAAATTATTCTTATACCCGAAGTTAAATATTCCAACTAATTAGGGACTTAAACTGTAACAAGATTTTAATACTTTGTTTAATAATTACACCAGGATGTCGACTGAGTGTAACCCAAGGTTTTAATATTTTGTTATCAATTATACCAAGTGTCCTTGTACATAATTTCACCCCTGTTTTAATTATTCTAGTGGCTATTAATCCATTCCCGTGTCCGGTTAAATGAACGATTATTCGTACATATAAATATCCCGCCCATCGTGTCCGATTGAGTGTATATGGTAATTTATAGGGACGCCCAATTGTAAATCTTTATATTAACATTAACAAACTATCATTTAGTTAAACAAATATAAAGCCCATTAATAGCTCATAGTCTAATTTCCACAAGTGTCGTTCTTTTGTCCAAACCCCAATTATGGTACAAAGCCCAATTACCCAATTTTAGTAATTAGCCCAACATCATGATTACTTCGTTTTAAATAAGCATAATAATAACTTAGCTACGAGACATTAATGTAAAAAGGTTGAACATAACTTACAATGATTAAAAATAGCGTAGCGTTACACGGACAGAATTTCGACTTACACCCTTACAATATTCGCTAACATACCCTTATTATTAGAATTATAATTAAAATTAAAATTAAAATTAAAATATAAATATAAATATTTACGTAGTATTATGAGAGAAGAAGAAAAAGATTATGAAAAATGCTCAGAATTCGGTTGGCTTTATAGGCAGTTTCTCATTTTGGGGGTCCGCGACTCGCGGCCAATTTTGCCTTCAAACTCCACGAGTCGCGGAGTTTGAAATTACAGCTCAGAGGATTTGGCTCTTTGTTTACCGACGGTTTTAAATAAATATAATATATTAAATAATTATAAGAATTATTTAAATATTATATTATATTTATATGCATAGTTAACTTGTAATTTTTAGTCCGTTGCGTCGAGCGTTGAGAGTTGACTCTGGTCCCGGTTCCGGATTTTCGAACGTCCTTGCGTACAATTTAATATCTTGTACTTTGCGTTTTGAATCTTGTACTCTTGTAATTTCGAGACGTTTCTTATCAATAATTGGAACCTCTTTGATTGTCTTTTGTACTTTTGAGCTTTTTGGTCGTTTGCGTCTTCAATTCGTCGAATCTGTCTTTTGTCTTCACCTTTTATTATTTAAACGAATATCACTTGTAAATAGAACAATTGTAACTAAAAGCTTGTCTTTCTTGAGGAATAATGCTATGAAATATATGTTCGTTTTTAGCATTATCAGTGTCCCGGAATGATGGGGATATTCTTATATATGCATCTTGTTAATGTCGGTTACCAGGTGTTCACCATATGAATGAATTTTATCTCTATGTATGGAATGTATATTGAAATATGAAATCTTGTGGTCTATTATTATGATTTGATAATATATAGGTTAAACCTGTAACTCACCAACATTTTTTTTGACATTTTAAGCATGTTTATTCTCAGGTGATTATTAAGAGCTTCCGCTGTTGCATACTAAAATAAGGACAAGATTTGGAGTCCATGCTTGTATGATATTTTGTAAAAACTGCATTCAAGAAACTTATTTTTGATGTAATATATTCTTATTGTAAACCATTATGTAATGATCATGTGTAAACGGTATATTTTAGATTATCATTATTTGATAATCTACGTAATGCTTTTTAAACCTTTATAGATAAAATAAAGGTTATGGTTGTTTTAAAAATGAATGCAGTCTTTGAAAAACGTCTCATATAGAGGTCAAAACATCACGACGAAGTCAATTAATATGGAATGTTTATAATCAATATGAATGGGACATTTCAAAGAACACCTTGAAACTTAACATATATCCTTTAATCTCCATTCGGTAAAAAGCGGGTTGTTTTGGGTTGGGAATTAAAAACCTATCTTAGACTTTGAGTTAGAGGCTAAGACTTTAGAAATATGTTAATATATGTAAATAAGACTTCCAGTATTTTTTTCATGATTTTAAACAAAGTGGAAGTATTTTATCAAAAATCATATATTGGGTGGATGCCGGGATTTTTCCAAATCTATCCACCGACACAAAAAGAGAGTAAAGCTTGAAAAATTACTACTTGGGATGAACTTTTTGAATTGGTTTTGTAAAATTTACTTCTTAATGAATCCATAGCAATTTGATTCACTTTAAACGGAGTTGTAATGAATATTTGGTGAGCAAAACAAAATCTGCTAAAATTAACGTTGTATGGACAAAATTTATATTATAAAAACTATATTAACCATATCCTTGTTAAATTTTCCTATATCCTATATATATTTGGACATGTTATCAGTAGTATAACAAAATATTATAATCTTGGTTAATTCTGTGATTGTATATATGTATAATAATATTCTTCGTACGTCCTAACACAATAAGTATATAATACGTTTTGATAAATCCTAAGATAATATGTACACAATACGTCTTAGTTAATTCTAAGGCAATACGTATACAATACATCTCTGGGTTGATGCAAAGACAATACGTATATAATACGTCGTGGGGTAATTCTAAGATTATATATATATATATATATATATATATATATATATATATATATATATATATATATATATATACCGATTATTGGACTGTTGGACTTTTCGGACTATTTTGGACTACTAACAATGGACTACTAACATAAAATGTTAAAAATTATTATACAAGTATTCTATGAACTTGCTTTATTTTATTCATATGTCGTATCATTATCAGAATCGTTATTATTGATATAGGTTCGTGAATCCAAGGACGACAGTCATATTTTTAATAAGTTGAAAACTTATTATTAATATACTTTTACTACTGTGAGTATATAGTCCCATTTTTAAACTCTAAAAATATTTTGGGATGAGAATACATGCATTTTATGTTTTACGCTATGGACACAAGTACTTAAAATATATTCTACGTTGAGTTGTACCACCTTGCATATCTTCCCTAATAGTTTGGTAACTAATATTTACATGTTGTAAGAACATGTAAGCACGAATCCTATTGATAGATCTATCGGGTATGACAACCCCAACCGGGCTAGTCGCTCTAGTATCGTAAACGGTTGCATAGTACTTCGTTTTTACTACACTTGGTACAGTGTAGGGGGATTTCATAATAAAGGGAATATGCCACATTAATGGTTAAGTATAGTTACCGAAGCGCTCAACAACTTATAGAATACATTTATACACTTGCGAGTGTACATATATTTATAACTATGAAATCTTGTGGTATATATTTATATCGATGCCAAACCTATATATCTCACCAACCTTTGTGTTGACTGTTTAAGCATATTTATTCTCAGGTCCTTAAGAAAGTCTTCCGCTGTTGCATTATCTGAGCAAGCTGTGCATGGAGTCTCATGCTTTTGTTTAAATGAAATGTTGCATTCAATAAAACCTTTATCATGTATTATATTCGACTGTTAGGTCACGTGTGTAGTATTTGGAAACTGATGTATCATGGGGATTATTTTTTAAATAATCGCCCACTTGTTTAAAACATGCATTATTTATAATAATAGTGTGGTTTTTATGAAACAAATGCAATATTTTGAAAAACGTATCATATAGAGGTCATATACCTCGCTATGGGACCAATGAATAACGTACTACGTTTATAGTAATATGGACTAGTCGTTTCAGTTGGTATCAGAGCGGTGGTCTTAGCAAAGCAGGTCTTGCATTAGTGTGTCTAACTGATAGTTGTTAGGATGCATTAGTGAGTCTGGACTTCGCCATGTCTACATGTCAAAAGTTTTGCTTATCATTTCTTGTCGAAAATTACTTGCTTATCATTCTTAGTCTAGGCACATCTTACTGCATTGATTGCATGAATAGTGTATAGAAAAAATTCATATCTTAGCGTATCTGCTAATTCATATCTTAGCGTATCTGTTACTGTAAACTTTGCCTAACATATTGCGTAAATTCCTCCGTAATCTATGAAATCTTTTGCTCTATATATATAGATATTCTATGTAATTAGAATACCATTCGATAGCCAGAAATCATTTCATATCGAAAAATCCTTTATTCAGTCATACGAAATGGAACTCTCCACTAGTTCAAGTCCCTCGAATTCTGATATGGAGTTTCACTCGAGCTCCGAAACCAGTGTGACTGGAATGGATTAACCAATTCGCTATCATCTATTCTGGATGAATTGGGGATAGGTTCGCAGTCTACTTAATCTTTGGAGACAAGAAGAATGTGATCCATTCCATCCAGCACATTTCCCTCTTGGCGAAGAACCAGAAGCACTTACCAGCGAACTTGTCCGAAACACCATTTTCTCTCTCATTTCCAGAGTATCTCGTCACGATTATATACTATCTCAAATTCTAGATCTTATTCATCCGCTCGTCCGAACCGAAAATCATCCCGATGTAATAGAAGAAGTCAACGAGCTCCGCACTTGGGTAGTGGCTTTGGAAAATATGGTGCAAAGGTTACAAGCACCAGCAGCATCACCGTCAGCAACAGTACCACCATCAGCAACATCGACAGTACCATTACCACCATTAACAACAACATCCATATCCCACACCTCAATGTAACAATCTATACCTCGAGCATCAACGTTATACGCACCGTAGATACCAAGGAGTACCAACAACAATAACCGATAAAGTATTTCTTCATAACTTCATTGGAGAAACATTCTACGGCGATTATGTAATCTCTAAAGTCTTAGAGATTATCTATTCTAGCCTTAACCATAAATCAGATGAGTGGACCGAAATGATAGAAGGAAGAGTAGAAAACCTGATAAGAATGGTGCGTGGTTTACAAGCTAGACTTATTATACAAGCACCACCGGTAGTACCACCAGCATCACCATCAGTATCACCAACACCGGCAAAACCTGTAGCACTACAAGCTCCGCTAATTCCATAATCATCAACATCATCACAAATCAACAACGCGTATATTGTATCAACGAGTTATGAAGTATTAACTCATTCCCCCTGAAGAAATTATATGTATATTTTATATATATATGAATTTTGAGATCAAAATAAATCTTTTCCTACTAAGCTATTATGTATGAATTAAAAAAACGGTAGATACTACTCGGTTAAATTCATATTAATATGCTATGTTGTACATTCGTCGTAACAACTTAACCATCATTAACTACAATCTCTGTTTCAATTCAATGAATTCCATTTCATAATAAACCAAGTGTATTATTCAATTACATGTTTGATTTTACACTTTCATCTTCGATGTACTCGAAACTTTCTGGAAAACATCATTCGTGCCTTACGAAACTCATAAGAACTCCACAAACATCAACATCATTCACCGAAGAAATGTCAATAAGAATAAATAATGAAGTATTGACTACATTAGTGAAATACTCCGCGAAGATTATGTAATCTCTAATGTTTTAGAGATTATTCATTCCTAGTTCCAGTCGAAAATCAAATGAGTTTAATATTATATTAACTCATTAAATCTATGTTACATCTGCAGAAAATATACATATATATATATATATTTTCATAAAGGCTGTAATAAAAGTTCTCTTGTATAAAATATTACTTGTGAAACTTTTAACGGGTATGTAATACCCGAGAGATATATAAATTCACAATTAATATGTTACATTCTTCGATTCTGATTAAGCAAATCATCAACTATACTCACTACTTTCACAATAATATACATTCTTTTATAGAAATCAAAACAACCATTCTCATCCAAATTTCATTACATAATCTGATTTTGACAAATCAAAATTTAAGTCAAGATTTAACAGAAGACATCACTCTTAGATCCCTACAGTTTTCAAAGCTATATTTTGACTTCAAAACTGTGATAGAACATCACTTCTATTCATAAAACTCAAAAAAATACTCATGTCGTCCAAAACTCTAGAACATCATATGTATATTGACGATTACAATATGCGTTTAAACCCTTCATGAGTCTTGAAAACACCACAATTAAGAAACAATCGAGAAGATAATCCAACCACACATTATCTATGAAAAGAAGAACTTATGCATACAGTCATACACCTGAAAAACTCCCGGAACCCAATTAGAAGTTTAACACGTATCCGTGTCAGATCCTTTGGCATTTATTACCAAAAATAACTTTTCAATCCCTTTTTCAAAGTAGACAGTTTTGTCACAGCTCCAACAAATTAACTTCAATTTTTCATTCGAATAAGCCTTATTATAACGATTACCCCTTCATCATTGTTACCAGGGAACCTTTTATATCACGCCACATTAGCAGTAAACTTACCAACAACTTCATTGATCTTTGACCTTCCGAAAAATTATTATACTCATTGAAACTGTATTATGTACTCATCCACATCTTGTAACAATAATTGCCATACCAACTACCAGGAATTAGCAATCAGTATTTCGAATCTCGCAACGTTTCTACATCAACAGTTATATGCATACCTATAACAATTATCTCTTAGAATTATGATCTTCCATTCTAAAATTCTTAAAAGCGCCCAACCTACGAATCAGTTCTCGAAATTTTGAAAAATGCTGATGAAGCAGCAAAAACTGTAAACGACCTTAACAGCCAAAAGTTTGATGATAAAGAATAGTGTGTTGGCAAAGCTCAGAAAAGAGAAGGTTCGGAACTGGAAAACGGATTGAGCAAACCATGAAGGAGGCTGTGGACAAATCACAAAGACTAAACCTGCCTTCAAAGAATCCAAATGATTTAGTGTTTGCTGAAGTCATTAACGAATACCTTGCTCCTGACTCTAAACCTTTGCGGATAAATCTTCTTCATCACCTTTCGATCTTAGAAATTCTAAGATATCATCGTATCTTTCATTATAAATATCCTCGATATTTCTGAAGATATTTTCGTAACTATTATTATCTAAAATTAGTCATTCTGCACGCTATCTGTGTTATATCATAAAAGAAACTAATTTAGTTTCTAAACATCTGAAACCTCTGAGTGTAAAGTATGAATGTTTTTGAAGTAATGTTGGGAACTGAAGCATGAGTTAGTATAATATAATAACACTTGATCAACGTGAATATATTATAGTAAGTCATGTTGAGTTTCTAAATGGAACGTAATGTTTCACAGACCATAACGTCATCATGTGCCATGTTACATGACTCTTACATTCAATCTAATCTCTAAACATATCAAGAACATATTCTATTGATAGTTCTATCTTTTCCTTTAGATTATGGTAATTTCACAAGTCAAATTGTGCTATTACAATTTCTCTCTTAGAGCATTAGCTATGTTCATTCTGAATTTCATATCTATGAATTCTAGACCATTATTCGCTTGACTTGAAGTCGGGAAAAGAATACGGAAGCATGAAACTCCAAAATATAAGGAAAAATATAAGCACGAAGACAACGCAGAAATTACAAACCGTGTATATCGATGCGTATAGCAATATAAAGACACGGGAAAACTAAGAACACTATAAACCCAAGAGCATAGTAGAAATTAACGGATTCCTCCGGTGGAAGATGAAAAAGAAGAATGACAGATGTGATAGTCAAGAATATATCAAGAATTAAAACTGGATGGAGCATATTGACGAATGTTTTGGAAGTACGAAGAAAGGAAGAAAGTATAAAAGATGGGAGATGTGGAAATAAGGAAACGTAGGAGGTTGATTTATAGTAAAACATCCGACAGAGAAAACGAGACAGATTATTGCATTAAATCGAAGAGGATCATAATTTTCTTAATCGCCGAAGAATCAAATCTTATATAGATTACAAAGATTTTCTTTAATCCGGAGATCAACCGTAATGACGTCAAAAGATAAGACGAATCCCTATTTTCTCATTTCACTCTTTTACGATAGCTTCACTCATATGTTTCGAGTAATCGAATTATTTTATCCATATTTTTCAATCATGATAAAACCCTATGAATCAACTTATATTGTCATAATAACATTCTTATTGTTAGCCATGACGACCTCGATCAAATTTCGGAATGAAATTTATTTAACGGGTAGGTACTGTGACGACCCGGAAATTTCCGACCAAATTTAAACTTAATCTTTATATAATTCCGACTTGATAAGTAATGAATTTTAATAAATCTTGGACCTCCGGAAAGAGTTTTACACAAGCTTTTGGTCACCCTTTTATTCCGACGATTCATGAACGTCATAACCTGATTTAATTCTTTAATTTTTTAATTATTGTGTATATATATGGATTTATATATATTTAACTTGAAAATATGATAATTAAATATCTCATTAAGTATATTAACAAAGTATTATATATATATATATATATATATATATATATATATATATATATATATTTTCATACTACAAATTTAAAGATTTTTCAAACAATATATATGTTACTATTTGAACGACGTAATTAACTTATGTTAAAATGTATTTACATATAATGTATTACGAGTGTAAATACATCCTTACAAGTATTGAATAAACTTTATAATATACCAATACATATAAAGAATAGCTATACTCGTATTTCCGTTTAATTTCCTCAAGAATTCTACTCGCATTCATACGGTATTTTTACACGTATTATACACAGCTTCTAGAAGCATTTACTATTGGTATATACCAATAGAAATCTGAAATTATTTGTGTAATATGTCATCCATGACCTAAGCAATTTAATATGTAATGCATGACTTAATACAATTTAACTTATCTTAGATATTTTCACTAAAAGCCAAAATTATAAGCTTATAAATAAGGACCATTTTAAGTCATTTTTACTCCATATTTTCTTAAACTAAAAACACACACTTGAATGCTCTCATATCATACTTTAATCTCAGCAACTTTCCTCTTCATAATCAAGGTAAAATACTTCTCAAAATCCTTGTTCAATTCCTTGTATAGTTGCTATCTTATTATACTTATAAAACTTGTAAAAACTAGAACTTGTTTTGGTGAACACCAAGCTTGTTTGAAAAACTAATCTAAACTTTCTTACATAACTCTAATAAAACTTATTTATATGTATTATGATGTTATATTAAGTTTATATAAGAACTTATAACTTGTACATATGAAGAACACCTTGAAACTTAACATATATCCTTTAATCTCCATTCGGTAAAAAGCGGGCTGTTTTGGGTTGGGAATTAAAAACCTATCTTAGACTTTGAGTTCGAGGCTAAGATTTTGGAAATATGTTAATATATGTAAATAAGACTTCCAATATTTTTTTCATGATTTTAGACAAAGTGGAAGTATTTTATCAAAAATCATATATTGGGTGGATGCTGGGATTTTTCCAAATCTGTCCACCGACACAAAAAGAGGGTAAAGCTCTAAAAATTACTACTTGGGATGAACTTTTCGAATTAGTTTTGTAAAACTTACTTCTTAATGAATCCATAGCAATTTGATTCACTTTAAACGGAGTTGTAATGAATATTTGGCGAGCAAAACAAAATCTGCTAAAATTAACGTTGTATGGACGAAATTTATATTATAAAAACTATATTAACCATATCCTTGTTAACATTTCCTATATCCTATATATATTTGGACATGTTATCAGTAGTATAACAAAATATTATAATCTTGGTTAGTTCTGTGATTGTATATATGTATAATAATATTCTTGGTACGTCCTAACACAATAAGTATACAATACGTTTTGATAAATCCTAAGACAATACGTACACAATACGTCTTAGTTAATTCTAAGAAAATACGTATGCAACACGTCTCTGGGTTGATGCAAAGACAATACGTATACAATACGTCGTGGGGTAATTCTTAGATTATATATATATATATATATATATATATATATATATATATATATATATATATATATATATATATATATATATATATATATATATACCGATTATTGGACTGTTAGACTTTTAAGACTATTTAGGACTACTAACAATGGACTACTAACATAAAATGTTAAAAATTATTATATGTGTATTCTATGAACTTGCTTTATTTTATTCATATGTCGTATCATTATCTGAATCGTTATTATTGATATAGGTTCATGAATCCAAGGACGATGGTCATATTTTTAATAAGTTGAAAACTTATTATTAATATACTTTTACTACTGTGAGTATATAGTTCTATTTTTAAACTCTAAAAATATTTTGGGATGAGAATACATGCATTTTATGTTTTACGCTATGGACACAAGTACTTAAAATATATTCTACGATGAGTGGTACCACCTTGCATATCTTCCCTAATAGCTTGGAAACTAATATTTACATGTTGTAAGAACATGTAATCACGAATCCTATTGATAGATCTATCGGGTTTGACAACCCCAACCGGGCTAGTCGCTCTAGTATCATAAACGGTTGCATAGTACTTCATTTTTACTACACTTGATACAGTGTAGGGAGATTTCACAATAAAGGGAATATGCCACATTAATGGTTAAGTATAGTTACCGAAGCGCTCAACAACTTATAGAATACTTTTATACACTTGCGAGTGTACATATATTTATAACTATGAAATCTTGTGGTCTATATTTATATCGATGCCAAACCTATATATCTCACCAACCTTTGTGTTTACTGTTTAAGCATGTTTATTCTCAGGTCCTTAAGAAAGTCTTCCGCTGTTGCATTATCTGAGCAAGCTGTGCATGGAGTCTCATGCTTTTGTTTAAATGAAATATTGCATTCAATAAAACCTTTGTCATGTATTATATTCGACTGTTATGTCACGTGTGTAGTATTTGGAAACCGATGTATCATGGGGATTATTTCTTAAATAATCGCCCACTTGTTTAAAACATGCATTATGTATAATAATAGTGTGCTTTTTATGAAACAAATGCAATATTTTCTAAAACGTATCATATAGAGGTCAAATACCTCGCTATGGGACCAATGAATAACGTACTACGTTTATAGTAATATGGACGAGTCGTTTCATAAAAGGAATCTTTCCATGAATTTTGAAGACCCTTTTTCTAACCAGCAGTAAATGAAACTCGATCGGAGAAATCATACCAATCATGCTCGTTCAATTGATAAAGGAAAATGTTTTGAAAAATGATCAAAGAAGGTTCACAATTATTGGCTCTACACCACATCTCAAACAAAGATAAACGAGCGGCACTGTACGGATGAAGTTGACCAAACCCTATGTTGTATGCTAATAGAACTCTCATGAAGAAATCAGTTGGAGGGATGCGAATGTTTCTAACATCAAGGATTTGATCGTACACAGCAATCATATTTGGGGATGGTTTCTGATGTGGTAGCGGAGTAGTATAAAATACTATTAAATTTTAGCAGGAAATACTATTAAATACGATACAATTTTACACAAGATATTTATTTATTTAGAGAATAGATATACTTAAACCTTGCTACAACACTTATAGGCAGTGTACCTAATCGTACAGTAGTGTAGTTTTTAGTAAGTCCGGTTCGTTCCACAGGGAAAATCTTTAAACAAAGCTTAACGCTATATTAGCTTACTTTTGTAATTTTACACACACACACACATATATATATATATATATATATATATATATATATATATATATATATATATATATATATATATATATATATATATATATATATATATATATATATATATATATAAGTAATATTATTATTATAAAGGGGGGTTTTTACCGTTTAATGACCGGTTTGTCGATTTTAAAACTTTAGTCGCAGTTAAAACCAAATGTAAAATAATAAATACAAGACTTAATTTAAAGCGTAAAGTAAATAACGATAATGAAATTGCGATTAATAAAAATGCGATAAAATAAACTTGCGATAATTAAAAAGTACGATAATTAAAAGTGCAATTAAATACAATAACAATAAAAATTCGATAATTAGAAGTGCAATTAAATATAAAGGAAATTAAATATGAAATAAAAGAATTATGCTTATTTAAACTTCCGTAATCATGATATTTGACGTGTTGATTTTAGTTTTATGCCCATGGGTTAATTGTCCTTTGTCCTGGATTATTTAATATGTCCGTCTGGTTTTTGTCCATAACAGTCCATCAGTCATAAATATAAAGTGCGAGTGTCCTCGTCAAATTATCCTTATACCCGAAGTTAAATATTCCAACTAACTGGGGACTTAAACTGTAACAAGATTTTAATACTTTGTTTAATAATTACACCAGGATGTCGAATGAGTGTAACCCAAGGTTTTAATATTTTGTTATCAATTATACCAAGTGTCCTTGTACATAATTTCACCCCTGTTTTAATTATTCTAGTGGCTATTAATCCATTCCCATGTCCGGTTAAATGAACGATTATTCGTACATATAAATACCCCGCCCATCGTGTCCGATCGAGTGTATATGGTAATTTATAGGGACGCCCAATTGTAAATCTTTATATTAACATTAACAAACTATCATTTAGTTAAACAAATTTAAAGCCCATTAATAGCCCATAGTCTAATTTCCACAAGTGTCGTTCCTTTGTTCAAACCCCAATTATGGTACAAAGCCCAATTACCCAATTTTAGTAATTAGCCCAACATCATGATTACTTCGTTTTAAATAAGCATAATAATAACTTAGCTACGAGACATTAAATTAAAAAGGTTGAACATAACTTACAATGATTAAAAATAGCGTAGCGTTACACGGACAGAATTTCGACTTACACCCTTACAACATTCGCTAACATACCCTTATTATTAGGATTAAAATTAAAATTAAAATTAAAATTAAAATATAAATATAAATATATACGTTTAGATAGATGGATGGATATATTGGATGATTTTTACGATCAGAATGCGCGAGTTTTATAGGCAGTTTCAAAATTAGGGGCTCCGCGACTCGCGTAGTTTTTGCACTGCAAACTCCGCAACTCGCGGAGTTTGCTTTTACAGCTCACACAAGTTTGGAGCCTTTCTTGCCGACGGTTTATAATATATTATATAATATATAAATAATTATAAGAATTATTTAAATATTATATTATATTTATGTCCATAGTTGACTTGTAATTTTTAGTCCGTTGCGTCGAACGTTGAGAGTTGACTCATGTCCCGGTTCCGGATTTTCGAACGTCCTTGCGTACAATTTTATATTTTGTACTTTGCGTTTTGAATCTTGTACTCTTGTAATTTCGAGACGTTTCTTATCAATAATTGGAACCTCTTTAATTGTATTTTGTACTTTTGAGCTTTTTGGTCGTTTGCGTCTTCAATTCGTCGAATCTGTCTTTTGTCTTCACCCTTTATTATTTAAACGAATATCACTTTTAAATAGAACAATTGCAACTAAAAGCTTGTCTTTCTTGAGGAATAATGCTATGAAATATATGTTCGTTTTTAGCATTATCAAATATTCCCACACTTGAGCGTTGCTTGTCCTCAAGCAATATAGTCTTGAAATACTAGAATCACTTCTTTATTCTTCACACTTTGTACATCAGTGATTTCTTTACGGTGGTATAAACAATGGTAGTAACGATATGGTTTACAGTCCCACATGACTATAAAAATTTAGATCCATTAAGGAAATTGGATCTTTATGAAAACATTTGATCTTTTGAAAATTAAATCTAGTTTTTACCCTAGATAAGTTTTCCGGAATAACCCTTTACCGGTGTTTGCAAAATATTTTTGTGGGTTTGGTGGGTTTCAGATTTGAAAATTTTAGCTCAAAACTTGCTGTTTTGTGTCACCCACTTGCTAACCTTGTATTTGAAAAGCAACACGTCCAGTTTACTTGTCCCGTATATTACCTTTCGGTAAACTACCGTCCGGTTGTAAAGGAAAGCGTTGAACAAGCAACTGTTAAGGCAATGTCCCCTGACATGCTTTTAATTATGGTCTATAACGTGTCGGACGCAATTACTATCCTTGGTAGGAGCAATAGTAAAGCTCACCCTTATGATTTTTCGGTCTGGCACAAGGTCCTGTCTTTGACCACTATGCAACCACCGTTCTTACGGTTGACACCCGATTTAGTTCAGGTGACCTAATGAATTCCAGGTGAATTCCTAGGATTTTACGTTCAATGGTAATGAACGCATTGAAAATAGGGTTTTCAAAAAAAAAATATTTTGATCAAAATATTTTCTCGTTCAAGCTCGAGTTTAGATATTATTGAATTCCATGAGTTTGTAATTCTCAATCTTTAAGGTCAATCTCAAGGATTGAGTAATATCAGGCTTAAAAGCTGATTTTTGATCTTTTAAGGAGATTATCCTTTCTGGGGATCTGATTCATTAGTCTTATCCAGCTAATTTGCATGGTGCCCCCCCCATTATACGAGATAAATCCTTCTCATAGTTAGGATAAATCTTACCACTTGGCGACCCTGTTTAATGCCGAGGTCTGTGGATTTCCTGCTGATTTTAGTGATGACTTTTCTAGATTTTTCGTCAACCTACAGCTGGTCTGGACGACAACTTCTTGACCTAAATCAAGAAGCGCGTGTCTTTTTCGGAAGACTTTACTTCCTTTTAATGATGGAATTGATTCATCGTGTAGATCCATCTCTCTTACAGTAAATCAGGTAAAACTTTTTAGTTTAGTCCAAAGCAAAAGTATTTTCAGTTATTTGTACAAAAATATGTGATATATGTTTTGAATAACTTGGAGAATTTTCCCACACTTGGCTTTTATTTTCCTTTTTATTGTCCTCTATTCCATTTTACATAAATTTTAACATTTTGGTTTGTTTCTCAATTTATGTCCTTTCCGAGGTTACAATAATTTCGGTGTTAAAACCTAGTTTTATCGTTCATAAATATGTATAAACATGATTTTGAGTTCATTTAATTGAAAATTTTGAAAAATTTTACTAGATTTGGGTAGTCAGTATATAAGACTAGGGTTGTTCTTTATTATCAGAGAGCACTAGATTCTAATACAACTACTGCTTTACTAGTATTTTTAATGGTAACCCAGTGTTTAAGATAAAAATTTTAAAATTCGAAAGAATTTAACCCCTTCCCACACTTAAGATCTTGCAATGCTCTCATTTGCAAGAAATCAGTAATAATTTAAATTATTGAGGGTGATTTGTGTGAAAATGATTAAATTTTACCAAAGTTTCCAAATATATTGGCGTTTGTTTGCTGAATGATAAATGATGCACATCATTTGTTCATTCCGTCTTGTTGTTATTTCACATATATTTTGCATCTTGTCGTCAAAATTAGTTGCTTTTGCTGAACTTAATGCCAGTCTTTGAAAATGCGTTGTTTTACCCTGTTGTGTACATAAGATAAACTGCAAACATATATACATATTTTTGAAGTTTGGTATATTACCCCACATTTAAAAATTATTAAAATCTAAGAATAAAAGTTAGAAAATTATAAAAACTATTACAATATTAACATAATTATTAAACGTATCAACATTACAAATTACAAAATAAATAAAGCTAAGTAGACTAGGGATGATACTGGCACCAATAGGGGTTCCATGCATAACCATAGGTGCTATAAAATGCTTCGGCAGGGTTATACGTAGGATACGGTGGTTGCATCTTTATAGACCAGGGAGGGAATATGGGTTTTGGAGTAGGAATATAGTTTCTACCTATATGTTGGCAATGAGCTATGATTTGGTTTTGATGAACTTGCCAATCTTCAAATGCTCTCTGTCTAGCATTTTCGTACTCCTGTGAAGCTATAAACCTTTGCATTTCTTGCATTTCATTTCCCCCTCCTACATTACCTTGCTGTTGGTTTCTCTCAACCTGTGGATGTCTACCATGGTATTGTACTGCGGCGTTATTTCGCCTCTTCAAAACTTTCGCACCATGGTATACATTTAAACCTATAGTATCGCGGGGTTCTGGTTCTTCGACTAATAATCCCCCCCGACTTATATCCACACCGAGATATTCAGCAATCAAATAATAAAAATACCACCTCCTATTATGCTATGCGGTCTCATCCCCCTAACCATAGCTGATAAATAATAACCCACACAATAAGGTATACTTACAGCGCTTTGTAGGTCTCGAATACACATATGGTAAAATAAATCCTGTTCATTTACCTTTTCCTTGTTTTTACCTCTTTGTGTAATCGAATTAGCTAAAAACCTATGAATCACTCTTAATTCAGCTCTATCTATATCCAAATAAGAGTAATTTCCCCCTTTGAATCGGTGATGGCTTGTCATTTGACTCCATACACCATGTGTATCAAAATTTTCATCTATCTTTCTACCATTTAGTATCAATCCTCTACAATCGGCAGATGCTAACTCCTCAGGCGTATATATACGTAAATCCTGAGCCATGTCTAGTAAAGACATTTGGCGCATCGAACCCCCTAACAAAAATCTAATAAAAGATCGATCGGTTAAACTAGCTACCCGATCATTTAATTCTATACTACACAACAATTCTTCACACCATACTTTATATACAGGTCTACGCATGGTGAATAAACGTACCCAGTCATTAAAAGTAGAATTACCATACCTCTGTGCAAGTAATTCTCTAATTGGCCCGGCCAATTCTACAGCTTCTAATGGTCCCCATTCTATGACCCTAGGTACCTCAACAACTTTAGAATGAAGAGTATGCAAACCCCTTTGGTATTTTGGATAATCTATCCAAAGTCTGTCAAATCTCAGGTTCGGGTGCAAATCTTCCAAGTGCATATCAGAAAATGTCATGACTGGATGAGGTATATCTTGCTTGTAGTAGTTATCCACCTCCTGTTGTTCCGCATTCTGAGCAGGAGCATTGCGAGCTTGGGATGAAGATTCACCCCTTTCAGTCTGCAAAACACATCAAACACAATTTTTGTGCATCCAAATATGCTTTAGTGTCAGCAAAATCATCAATCAAAATAATTACAATGACATGATCAATTTATATCAAACTTAAGCTCATTTTCATATTTTTATTAAATCTACACTTTTTCAAATATGCATATATGAAAATGTTCGCCAAGTTCATAAGTATTTAACTCAAATAACATGTCAAAATAATCATTACTAGCAATTAAACAAGTTTCAAATGGCATTATCTCTCAAAAATCAAGTTCATGAATTTTAGACTTGAAAAAGTCCACTTTAATTCTCAAAATCATGTTTAGGCTCAAAGTTTGGATCATTTAACTACCTAAACATGTTACACTACTTAATTTAGCAACAATTCATGACAAAAATCGGCCATAACCTGTTTATATCAAAAAGCCCCAAATTTGCTCAAGAACACAAACCCTAGATTACTCAAAATTTGAAGTTTAAGGCTTCTAATCATTTAATTAGCATCAATCTAGGTTATACAAGCATAATACATAAGCAATTTAAGCATAATTACACTAAAAAGCATCAAAATCAAATTGGGGAAAAAATTGCTCAAGAACACTAATTTTCGGATTAAATGGTGTTTAGGTGTAGAAATTTACCGTTTTTCTTGAGTAATTCCTTGATAGCATCCTTCTCAACATGATTTTAGTAAAAGATTTGATGATTAACGGTTAAAAATTGTGATTTTGGGGGTGTTTTTGCGGGTTTTTTCGGCAGTATTTTCGCAGTATTTTTTAGTTTTGTGTGGACTGATCAGTTCAACTCGATTTTATTTTTTTCTGTATTTTGGTCCTCCCGCGAGTCGCGGGGTTTAAACCTTCAAACTCCGCGAGTCGCGGAGTTTGTTATTTTATATATATATATATATATCTTATACTAATTATAACAATTAAGTAATTAATTTTAAAATTTTGTTTCCCTTGTTATTTAGGACGAGGTCGTTTCGGATCGATGTCCTAGTCCGTCCCTCGACAAAATTTTAAAATTTGTCTTTTTGTAGCGATTGTTTTAAAAGCTAAGATTTTTGGGGTTTTTAATTTTTTGGCATACTTTAATTCAATAAGATTAAAAATAATGATAATAAAAGTTCTCGTCCCTCCCTCGGGTAAAGCAATTTCGGTTCAAAGACCTAGTCTTCAACTTACGACGAATTTTTAAAAATCATATTTTTAACTTAATGAGATAAAGTAAATTTTTGTTTTTAAATTCACACCAAATTTAAAATAAAAATACATAAAATTCAAAATTTATATTTTAAAAATTAAAAATTCACACCAAACTTAATTTAAAAATTCATATTAAAAATTCACACCAAACTTAATTTAAAAATTCATATTATAAATTCACACCAAACTTATATTAATTTTTCAAATATTTACAATTTTAAAAATATTGTTTTTACAAAGTTTACAATATTAATTTAAGATTTAAATATTAATTTTAAAAACATGGTAAAAATAAAATTAAAAATCTTTTTGGCTTTTTATCCCGCTTTAATCAATCAAATATTATCAAAAATATGCGCCCCTCTTTTCGGTAAAGTAATTTCGGTTCCATGACCTAATTTAACTCATGACGAATTTTTGAAATATTTTGGGTTGATTGATTAAAGATATTTATACCTTAAGAATAAACGTTAAATTTCGCAGTGATGTAATAAATTTTTGAATGATATCAATAATTTCGGTCGCCAAACCTAATTTTATTCAATACCAATTTAATACTTTATAGCGAACAAATTAGCGTTTATTATCAAAAGGTTAAAAATAAAAAATAAAAACTGTACAAACATACCTGTGAAATAGATTTCTTAGTTATATGATCTATTCCATTCATAAGATAGTCGGTTTAATTGGTTTTCCATGGCTACATAGGCGTAACCTCGAGCATTCAGTGTCTTTTCTTCTAAACATATGAACGGTCCGTCTCTGCATAAAGTAACAAATTCGGTATTTGAATAGGTTTGATTATTTGAACATTTACCTCCATGTGACCATTTTCCGCATTTGTGACATCTTTCTATGTGTTGTGCTCTTCTTTTCGCTGCAGATTTTGATTTTCCTTTACCAAATTGTAACATATTATCTTCGCATCTGGATTCTTTTCTAACTCCGTCCAATCTTTCTCTGATTACTGATACTATTTCACTCGGAAGTGTTTCATTATTACGTTTAGTGATCAAAGCGTGTAGCATTAGACCATGGTTTAGTTCACAGGCAGTCTTCATTTCGTAAAAACCTAAAAAAAATAAAAATTCAGAATGGGGGGAGAAGACTAGTTCTTTAGGGTCTGCTAGGGAAAGACCATTCGGGTTCCATTTTCGAGAACTACACGAAAACAGATAATCTAACTCTAACAGAAATACATATTATCCTTTAAAGACTTGATTCTCCCCACACTTAGTTAGCTGTGGTGTCGAAATTGTGATTAACTTCGTTGTCGACTTCCATCGGACCATATATGTAATGTTTAACTCTGTGACCATTAACTTTAAATTCAATCCCATTTGAATTTATTAATTCTATCGTTCCATATGGGAAAACTCTTTTAACTATGAATGGTCCAGACCATCTTGATTTCAATTTTCCAGGAAATAGCTTGAATCGTGAATTGAAAAGAAGAACTCTGTCTCCTTCTTTAAATTCTTTTGAACTTCTGATTCTTTTATCATGCCATTTCTTCGTTCTTTCTTTATAGGATAAAGAATATTCGTATGCTTCATGTCTTAATTCTTCTAATTCATTTAGTTGACTTAATCGTAGACGTCCGGCTTCATGTAAATCAAGATTACATGTCTTCAAAGCCCAAAATGCTTTGTGTTCAATTTCTACTGGAAGATGACATGCTTTTCCATAAACAAGTCTAAAAGGTGTGGTACCAATTGGAGTTTTGTAGGCTGTTCTAAAAGCCCAGAGTGCAACCTCCAATTTAATAGGCCATTCCTTCAGATTTGATCCTACGGTTTTCTCTAGAATACGTTTTAAAGCTCGGTTGGTATTTTCAACTTGTCCACTTGTTTGTGGATGATATGCGGTGGAGATTTTATGAGTTACTCCATATCTTTTAAGAACTTTCTCAAGTTGATTATTACAGAAATGAGTACCCCGATCACTTATTAAAGCTTTCGGTGTTCCAAACCTTGCAAAAAGACGTTTTAAAAAGTTGACTACAACTCGTGCATCGTTAGTTAGGAGAGCTTGTGCTTCCGCCCATTTAGATACATAATCAATTGCTACGAGTATATATAGATTATTATGAGATTTTGGAAATGGACCCATAAAGTCAATACCCCAAATGTCAAATACTTCACATACTTGGATGACATTTTGTGGCATTTCATCACGTTGACTTATTTTTCCGGCCCTTTGACAAGCATCACAGGATTTGCAAAGAAGGTGTGCGTCTTTGTAAATTGTAGGCCAATAGAATCCAGCATCATAAACTTTTCTTGCTGTTAGTTGAGGCCCATAATGCCCTCCTGTTGGTCCTGTATGACAATGGTTTAATATTTTACTAGTTTCATCTCCAAATACACATCGGCGTATTATTCCATCGGGACAACTTTTAAACAGATGTGGATCTTCCCAAAAATAGTGTTTTATATCACTGAAGAGTTTCTTTCGTTTTTGGTACGATAATCCTTTTTCAAGGAATCCACATACTAAATAGTTTGCATAGTCTGCAAACCATGGAATTTCTTTATAATTTATCTTCAATAGATATTCATCAGGAAAGTTGTCTTGTATGGCCGATTCATTTAGAACTTCTAACTCAGGATTTTCAAGACGAGAAAGATGATCAGCGGCGAGATTTTCTGCTCCTCTTTTATCTCGGATTTCAATATCAAACTCTTGTAAGAGTAAGATCCAACGGATTAATCTTGGTTTAGCATCTTGTTTTGAAAATAGTTATCTAAGAGCAGAATGGTCGGTATAGACCACCGTTTTTGCTAGAACGAGATATGATCGAAATTTGTCAAAAGCAAAGACAATAGCAAGGAGTTCTTTTTCAGTAGTTGTATAGTTCATTTGTGCTCCTTGTAACGTATTACTAGCATAATATATAGGTTGAAATCGTTTTTCAATCCTTTGTCCTAAAACGGCTCCCATTGCAAAATCACTTGCATCGTACATTAGTTCAAATGGTAGATTCCAATTTGATGTTATCATGATCGGCGCATTAGTGAGTTTCTCTTTAAGAATATTAAAAGATTTGATACATTCATCTGAAAAGATGAATGGAGCATCCTTTTCTAGGAGTTTATTCATAGGAGTGGCAATTTTAGAAAAATCTTTTATGAAACGTCGATAAAAACCGGCATGTCCTAGAAAACTCCTAACTCCTCTAACATTGGTGGGATGTGGAAGTTTAGCAATTACATCTACTTTAGCTCTATCCACTTCAATTCCTTCTTTTGAAATTTTATGTCCAAGAACGATGCCCTCTTTAACCATAAAATGGCATTTCTCCCAATTAAGAACTAGATTTGATTGTTCGCATCTAATAAGCATTCGTTCAAGATTAGCTAGACATGATTCAAATGTATCACCGAAGACTAAAAAGTCATCCATGAAAACTTCCATGCATTCTTCTATCATGTCATGAAAAATCGCCATCATACACCTTTGAAAGGTTGCAGGGGCATTACAAGGTCCAAATGGCATGCGTTTGTAAGCAAAAGTACCATAAGGGCACGTGAATGTGGTTTTCTCTTGATCTTCGGGTGCTATTGGAATTTGAAAATATCCGGAAAATCCATCTAGAAAACAATAGTAACTATTTTCGGCTAATCTTTCCAACATTTGATCTATGAAAGGTAAGGGAAAGTGATCTTTTCTGGTGGCGTCATTTAATTTTCTATAATCAATACATACACGCCATCCTGTTACGGTCCTAGTAGGAATAAGCTCATTCTTCTCATTTGTAATGACAGTCATGCCACCCTTCTTAGGCACGCATTGAACTGGGCTTACCCATGGACTATCAGAGATTGGATAAATTAGACCTGCGTCTAGCAGTTTAATAATTTCTTTTTTAACTACATCTTGCATATTAGGATTTAGTCTTCGTTGGCGTTGCACATACGTTTTATGACCTTCTTCCATAAGGATTTTATGTGTGCAATACGAAGGACTTATTCCTTTAATATCATGAATCTTCCATGCAATGGCTGGTTTATGAGCTTTCAACACAGAAATGAGTTGTGATTTCTCATTTTCAGTAAGAGAAGACGATATTATTACAGGTAATTCAGATTCACCATGTAAATAAGCGTATTCCAAATGGTTTGGAAGTGGCTTTAACTCTAATTTCGGAGGTTCTTCTATCGATGATTTGTATCGATATCTGTCTTCTTCTTTTAGCATTTGAATTTCTTCTGTTGTTGGTTCATATCTATTAGCTATAAGTGTAGCTAACATTTCAGCTTCATCCATTGGTTCATTACCTTCTCCTAAAGAACATTCTCCTATTCCTTGTAATTCTGGAAATTCTTCTAATAATTCTGCATGTGCATCTATGGTTTGAATATAATAACATGTATCATCTGCAGATTGTGGTTGTTGCATTGCTCTATCAACTGAAAAGGTAACACTCTCCTCCTCTATACTTAGGGTCAATTTCTTACCGAACACGTCTATCATTGCTTTAGCCATGTTTAAGAATGGTCTTCCTAATATGAGAGGAACTTGAGAATCTTCTTCCATGTCTAAAACAACAAAATCTACTGGAAATACTAAAGTACCAACTTTAACTAGCATGTTCTCCATTATCTCTTTAGGATATTTTATTGATCTATCGGCTAGTTGTATGCTTATTCTGGTTGGTTTCAATTCTCCAAGGTCTAGTTTAGCGTATAGTGAATACGGCATTAGATTTATACTAGCACCTAAATCTGCTAATGCTTCTATTGAACTAAGACTACCCAGAAAACATGGAATCGTGAAACTTCCTGGATCAGATAGTTTTTCTGGTATCTTATTCAACAGTACTGCTGAACAATTAGCATTCATGGTAACAGCCGAGAGTTCTTCCATTTTCTTTCTATTTGAGATTAGATCTTTCAAGAATTTAGCATATCTAGGCATTCCTGAAATCACATCAATGAAAGGAAGATTTACATTTATCTGTTTAAACATATCCAAGAATTTGGATTGCTCGGCTTCAAGTTTCTCTTTCTTCATTTTACTCGGGTAAGGAAGTGGTGGTTGGTATGGTTTAACATAAGGTTTAGCCTTAACTGTGTTATCTTCATTAACCTTTTCAACTACCGGTTCTTTTTCCTTATCTTGATTAGGTTGTGGTTCTTGTGGAGTAGGAATAGCTTCATCAGAAGTTACAGGTATTTCAGGTTGTTTAAGCGTTGTACCACTTCTTGTGGTAATGGCTTTAGCTGTTTCATTCCGGGGGTTAGCATTTGTATCACTAGGTAGACTTCCCGGTTTTCTTTCACCTATTAACCTTGCTAGGTTACTTACTTCTTGTTCTAGATTTTGAATAGAAGCTTGTTGATTTCTAAATGCTTGAGCATTTTGTTCATTAGTTTGTTTCTGAGATGTGAAAAATTGCGTTTGAGTTTCAACTAGCTTCGTCATCATATCTTCTAAATTCGGCTTTTTATCATCGGTTTGTTGTGGTGGTTTGTTTTGAAAATTAGGTCTTTGCTGGTTGTAAGTATTATTGGATACTTGTTGATTGCTAGGACCTTGTTGGTTGTTGTATGGAATATTTCTGTTATAATTCTGGTTTTGATTGTAAATCGGTCTTGGCGGTTGATAATTATTCTGATAATTATTTCCAGGCCTTTGGTTTATGTATGAAATATTCTCTCTTTGTTCCATTGTTAATTCAATACTGAGACAATCTTTTGTCAAATGTGGTCTTCCACACTGCTCACAACTAATTTGTATTGAGTGAATATCTTTAGTCATCTTTTCCATTTGTCTCTCGACAGAATCTATCTTTGCGGAAATGGAATCTAAGTCATGGCTAGAATCGGCTCTAGCTGCTTTAGATGATCTAACGATATCTTTTTCTTGGTGCCACTCATGTGAGTGGGAAGCAGTGTTATCAATAATTTTGTAAGCATCAGTTTCGGTTTTCTTCATAATAGAACCACCAGCTGCTATATCTATGTCTTTCCTTGTAGTGATGTCGCATCCTTGGTAGAATATTTATACTATTTGACAGGTGTCTAAACCATGTTGCGGACATCCTCTTAATAACTTTCCAAATCTAGTCCACGCCTCATATAGAGTTTCATTTGGCTTCTGTGTAAACGTAACAATTTCTGCTTGAAGTCTTACGGCTTTAGATGCCGGAAAGAATTGTTTAAGAAATTTTTCAACTAAAACGTCCCATGTATCAATCGCCCCTTCAGGTAATGATTCCAACCAATCTTTGGCTTCTCCCTTTAAAGTCCAGGGAAATAACATGAGATATATCTGTTCATCCTCCACTTCTTGGATTTTAAATAGTGTGTAGATCCTATTAAAGGTATGTAGATGTTCATTTGGATCTTCCTTCGGCGCACCACTAAATTGGCATTGATTAGTCACCATGTGTAGAATTTGTCCTTTGATTTCATAATCTGGCGCATTAATGTCTGGATGAGTAATTGCGTGACCTTGGCCAGTGCGTTTAGCTCTCATTCGGTCTTCCATACTTAAAGGTTCCAGATTCTCCATAATTGAATTTGTTGAATCGGAATCACTAGAGGATTTTGATTTAATGGTTCGTTCCTCAACAATCTCTGTTTGAATGATTAGTGGTTCCGGAGAAAAGTTTAATGGTTCAGGATCTATGAATCGTTCCTGAATATTCTCCGGATTCTCAATTGTGAGGTCGGGTTCAAAAAATGGATTATCGGAAATTTGAACTAGAGTACTTGGTCGACTGGATGACGATTCTAAAGAAAAATCAACGGCAGTAATATTTGCTAAATGTCTTGATCTAGTTACAGGTGGTGAACGTACAAAAGGTAGTGAACGTCTTGCTCGGTGCATTCACTGAATATCCTATTAGTTTTTAAAAGGAAAGAAAAATTATAATAAGTTATCCAATCAATAGACTTTTCTGATTTTGCCCACGTTTCGAATAGCCAAAAGATGCAGCAGAGGGGCAGGATTCATTTGGTCTCAATATAATTGAGGACTGTTTGGCTCCAATAACCCGGTCCACGTACAAATCCAACTATTACTACGAACCAGAAAATTTTGATGTCTATTAATTTAACCACTTAAAATAAATTTTCGTATTTTTAAGAAATTTAGATAAGAAGTAGAATAAAAATCTATGTCCTAAAACTAGAATAGCGAGAAATAAGAAAGAAAAAGAGCGCGTCGGAAAAAGGTTGAAAAATAAAAGGTGACGGAAAAATAAAAGAAACTTATAAAACTTAAAAATACATGACTAACCTAACCTTATTACTACAACTAACTTAAAATTATAATCACAAATTGAGATTACTAATTGGAATGATAATTGATACATAGGTAAAAGCTGTCTAAAAATATTAAAGTTTACAGGAAAAACTAAATCCCAAATGGAAATAACTTAAAAAGAAACTAAAACTTAAAAAGGCGTCGCAAAATTCTAAAGTACCTAAATCTTAGTCTAAAGAAAAAGCACTTAAGGAATTCTACGGCAAAGCCTAAAAATCTAGAAGTAAAAATAACTATGGCAAAAACTAAGTTTAAAACTAAATATGAGCTAAAAATACAAATATTACGCTAAAACGATTAAAAAGGGACAAAATATAAAAATATACAAAAAGTTGTAAAAAGTACAATTTTTATAAAAATATTATTTTTATATTATTTATTTATTAAAACTATTAATTTTACAATTTAATTAAACTAATTTAACTAAAATATAAATTAAATAAAAAGTAAAACTAATTATAATAATAATAATTGATTAGGGTTAATAATAATAATAATTAATAATTACCCGTAATTAATGCTGAATTAGGGTTCTGTCGGTGTCAGAGTGTCTCCGCGAGTTGCGGTATTCCAAGCAGCAAACCCCGCGACTCGCGGGGTTCCAAAATTCAACTCTGGTACAGTTTTAAATTTGACGCTTTTTTTTTATTTTTATATTTTCTGTTTTTATATTTTCTGTTTTTATCAAAATATTTGTATAATAAAAACTTATATTTAAAAACTTAAATAAAAATAGAACTACTTTATAATTTTAAAAATATCTTAAAAATAGATTTATATATATTAAATTTTTTTTTTCGGTTTTTTTTAAATAAAAAAAATACTTAAATAAAACTTATATAAAAATAAAGAAACTTTATAAAACTTAAATATCTTAAAAATACTTATATTTTTGTTTTTCTTTTTATATTTTTGAATAATTAAAAACATATTTTTATAAAAACGAATTTTAATAAAAGTAAACTAAATTTTTTTTTTTCTTAGCGTTGCGCTTCCGGCGTTTAGGAGATCCCCGGCAGCGGCGCCAAAAATAACTTGATGTGGTAGCGGAGTAGTATAAAATACTATTAAATTTTAGCAGGAAATACTATTAAATACGATACAATTTTACCCACGATATTTATTTATTTAGAGAATGGATATACTTAAACCTTGCTACAACACTTATAGGCAGTGTACCTAATCGTACAGTAGTGTAGTTTTTAGTAAGTCCGGTTCGTTCCACAGAGAAAATCTTTAAACAAAGCTTAACGCTATATTAGCTTACTTTTGTAATTTTATAAATATATATATAAGTAATATTATTATTATAAAGGGGGGTTTTTACCGTTTAATGACCGGTTTGTCGATTTTAAAACTTTAGTCGGAGTTAAAACCAAATATAAAATAATAAATACAAGACTTAATTTAAAGCGTAAAGTAAATAACGATAATGAAATTGCGATTAATAAAAATGCGATAAAATAAACTTGCGATAATTAAAAAGTACGATAATTAAAAGTGCAATTAAATACAATAACAATAAAAATGCGATAATTAGAAGTGCAATTAAATATAAAGGAAATTAAATATGAAATAAAAGAATTATGCTTATTTAAACTTCCGTAATCATGATGTTTGACGTGTTGATTTTAGTTTTATGCCCATGGGTTAATTGTCCTTTGTCCTGGATTATTTAATATGTCCGTCTGGTTTTTGTCCATAACAGTCCATCAGTCATAAATATAAAGTGCGAGTGTCCTCGTCAAATTATCCTTATACCCGAAGCTAAATATTCCAACTAATTGGGGACTTAAACTGTAACAAGATTTTAATACTTTGTTTAATAATTACACCAGGATGTCGACTGAGTGTAACCCAAGGTTTTAATATTTTGTTATCAATTATACCAAGTGTCCTTGTACATAATTTCACAACTGTTTTAATTATTCTAGTGGCTATTAATCCATTCCCGTGTCCGGTTAAATGAACGATTATTCGTACATATAAATACCCCGCCCATCGTGTCCGATCGAGTGTATATGGTAATTTATAGGGACGCCCAATTGTAAATCTTTATATTAACATTAACAAACTATCATTTAGTTAAACAAATATAAAGCCCATTAATAGCCCATAGTCTAATTTCCACAAGTGTCGTTCCTTTGTCCAAACCCCAATTATGGTACAAAGTCCAATTACCAAATTTTAGTAATTATCCCAACATCATGATTACTTCGTTTTAAATAAGCATAATAATAACTTAGCTACGAGACATTAAATTAAAAAGATTGAACATAACTTACAATGATTAAAAATAGCGTAGCGTTACACGGACAGAATTTCGACTTACACCCTTACAACATTCACTAACATACCCATATTATTAGGATTAAAATTAAAATTAAAAATAAAATTAAAATATAAATATAAATATATACGTTTAGATAGATGGATGGATATATTGGATGATTTTTACGATCAGAATGCGCGAGTTTTATAGGCAGTTTCAAAATTAGGGGGTCCGCGACTCGCTTAATTTTTGCACTGCAAACTCCGCAACTCGCGGAGTTTGCTTTTACAGCTCACACAAGTTTGGAGCCTTTCTTGCCGACAGTTTATAATATATTATATAATATATAAATAATTATAAGAATTATTTAAATATTATATTATATTTATGTGCATAGTTGACTTGTAATTTTTAGTCCGTTGCGTCGAGCGTTGAGAGTTGACTCATGTCCCGGTTCCGGATTTTCGAACGTCCTTGCGTACAATTTTATATTTTGTACTTTGCGTTTTGAATCTTGTACTCTTGTAATTTCGAGACGTTTCTTATCAATAATTGGAACCTCTTTGATTGTATTTTGTACTTTTGAGCTTTTTGGTCGTTTGCGTCTTCAATTCGTCGAATCTTCTCTTTTGTCTTCACTTTTTATTATTTAAACGAATATCACTTTTAAATAGAACAATTGCAACTAAAAGCTTGTCTTTCTTGAGGAATAATGCTATGAAATATATGTTCGTTTTTAGCATTATCAGTTTCTGGGCTCGTTCGTTCGAGTTTGGGAGTATAGGTTTAACCTCGACGATTGGTGGGTGCCATTCGGTTATACATTTGATGGACTCTTTGATATCAGCCAAAAAGTCACATTTTTACCCCCGATATTAGGCCCTAAATCAATAAGTTTCAAGCTTTGTTGGAAAAATTATCGCTTTGTCAGTTGATTTTGTAGATTAAGTAATTACGAAGGCAATACAAAAAGAATCAAGTAAAACGAAGCTAAAACGAAGATTCTAGAGCGAAAACTGTGAAAGACAAGAAATCAAGTTACGATCCAGAGAATTCAGCAAACCAGGCAAGCCAAACGGCCTGCCAAATGGCTTGGCTCTATGAAAAACAACCTGCCACACAACCATGGCAAACGGGAACAAGAAATGGGTGACCAGATCAAACGGCCTCAGCAAACGGCCTGCCAGCCGTTTGATGGAAAATTCTAAGTCTATTTAAAGGGCTCCTTCCATCCATTTCAATACACCCTCAATTTGTATTTCACTTTATATATTCAAGCTCTTTAGTTAGTTTTTAGTAGTAGCTAGCTTAGCTTTTATTTTCCGGAGGATATCCCGGCGAGTCCCGGCGATATCGGGCAGATTTCTTCAGCCTTTTCAGGTTTTTATCCGAAACGCTTGTCTTTTTTATTAAACATGTATTGTTACCTTTTATATTTAATAATGCATTCCGATACTACCATGATAACTTAATTAATCTGTATGTTGCCATGATAGAAGTTTGGGTTAGGGTAGTTATGTTAATTTCGTACGATTACTGTTGTTATGTTGAACTTGTAAGTACGATAGATTTGTATGCTAGCATCTTAAGGATTGACCAACCTAGTCTAATGACCCGTCCTAATCCATCTGGACAAATACATTACATTTGGTTACATCGCAAGGTACTTGACCTCTATATGATACATTTTACAAACATTGCATTCGTTTTGAAAAGACAAACTTTCCTTACATCGAAAGTTGACGGCATACATACCATTTCATAATAAATCTAACTATAATTGACTTAATAATAATCTTGATGAACTCAATGACTCGAATGCAATGTCTTTTGAAATATGTCATGAATGACTCCAAGTAATATCTCTAATATGAACAAATGCACAGCGAAAGATTTCTTTAATACCTGAGAATAAACATGTTTTAAAGTGTCAACCAAAAGGTTGGTGAGTTCATTAGTTTATCATAATCATTCATTTTCATCATTTTAATAAACCACAAGAATTTCAATTCCAGTTCTCATAAATATACGTCCCATGCATAGAGACAAAAATCATTCATATGGTGAACACCTGGTAACCGACCTTAACAAGATGCATATAGAATATCCCCATCATTCCGGGACTCCCTTCGGACATGATAAATTCGAAGTACTAAAGCTTTCGGAACTTTGGATGGGGCTTTTTGGGCCCAATAGATCTATCTTTAGGATTCGCGTCAATTAGGGTGTCTGTTCCCTAATTCTTAGATTACCAGACTAAAAAGGGGCATATTCGGTTTAATAATCCAGCCATAGAATGTAGTTTCGATTATTTGTGTCTATTTCGTAAAACATTTATAAAAGCAGCGCATGTATTCTCAGTCCCAAAAATATATATTGCAAAAGCATTTAAAAAGGGAGTAAATGAAACTCACAATAATGTATTTTGTAGTAAAAATACATATGACGATATTGAACAATGCAGGGTTGGCCTCGGATTCACGAACCTATATCATTGGTATGTATATATTAAAATATATAATCGTAATCGAACAATTTACTATATCTTAATTTATATATTATATATTTAATTTGTGTTTATATTCAAAAATGGTTATTATTTATATAGTTATATTAATATATCCATACTTATGTATATAGTTATTTGTAAGTATTTATATAAACAATATTAGTAAGTTTGATATATATAGTTATGTGAAATTTTAATATAATTATAGTATATGTAATAAGTATATTTTACGTACAAAATATTTATCTGTTTAAAAAGGTAGTTTTTGAGATTAATAAAGATAATATTAATAATAATATTATTTAATAATAATACCTATTTTGATAATAATATTAGTAATAACAATAATAATAATATTAATTATAATTGTAATTAGGGTTATGATAATGATAATAATAGTTGGTAACTACTACTTATGTTAGCGGTAATAACAATAATAACTAATATTCATAATACTTATTAATAATACTAATACTAATAAAAATTTTATTACTTAACGATAATAATAATAATAACATTAATAATAATAAAGTCAATCATAATAATAATAGTAATAATAATTAAATGATAAGATTAACAATAATAACTATATTAATAATACTTATAAGACTAATAATAATAATATTAGTTATAATACTTATAATTATGATAATATTACAAATAAAAATTATAATACCAATAATAACAATAACAATAATAATAATCTTAGTAATAACAATTATATTTGTAATCATAATAATAATAATAAAAATTATATTAATAAATTTGAAAATGAACTACCTTAAAAGCTTGTCTAAAAATAATACGCCTCGGACGGGACTCGAACTCGTGACCACCTGCTCACCCACAAACACACTTATCCATTCTGCTGTTTATGTTTTCCTGAACTAATAGCCACATTATATCTATATGTCTAATATATCTTCTGTATTTCATCTTTCTCCTCAACCATCAACCGACTAAACTTATAACTCATCATACAAGTGATTTTAAACTCGTCTTATATTTAAAATTGAAACCGGTTTGATCTATAAATGAAAGATTTTGTGAAATCAGTCAAAGAACAAAAAAAATAAAAATAAAAATAAAACTGTTGTAAACAGCTCACTATGAACACCACGACCCAATCTCAAATTTTGAATTTTAGAACGTTTTGGATAAAGCTTTTCACATGAATTGTGTTTTAATTTGCTCCTGGAAACTTTCTCCATTACCAATTTCAACAGAAACTGTAAAACAATTACGAATTTCGCGAAGAACATTTGAGTTGACTTTTGAAAATTAAATTTTGACTTCAAAATTAGAACTCGTTAGGCTAAATTGGAACCAGAGATTTTTCAGATAGTTAAAATGAAAGTTTTCTAACATAATTGCATTAATAGATTTTAAAATTTCATTAAGTTGCAAAACAGGGAACCCTGCTGAGGTTCTTCAATTTTTCTGTTTAATTTTCGAAAATTAAAAGCAATTGAGAGTAGTTTAGAGTTGATAAAGATGGTGTAAATCGAATGAATACTTTAACATCTGTAAATTATTGATTTATAATTGTGAATTGGTCAACATGGTTCACGTGTAAAAGAAGGACAAGAGAAAAAGCAGAAACAAACACAAAAATAATGGATCTGATTGATATTTTACACGTATTAATCAGTTTTTTTATTAATATTACTAATTATTAGATATATCAAATATAATACTGAATATTTATTAATAATAATAAAAATACTAATTATAATATTAAATGTTAAAAATGATTAATAATATCAAAAAAATAATAGACATAATAATAATGATATTAATGATAATGCTAATAATATTTATTAATAACAATGTTAATAATTAATAATAATAATATTAGTATAATGAATTAGTACATAATTATTTACAAAAATGAAATATTTATAAATTTATATCTTTTGGTCTTAATCTTATTAAAAATATTAAATTAAAGTTTTGTCACATACTTGATATTAGTCCTAACTAAGATATACAAAGTATTAAATTCAATTTATCAAAGTTAATGTGTTTTAAAATAAACTTATAATCTACGTAATCTATTTACAGACTAATGATCACAATCATTATATTTGAAATCATTTATATTTAGTATACCATTTATAATTATGTCTCAGTAATATTACTATGATCAATATATATATTCATATTGAATACTAACAAGTTCATAGAATTGCACGTGTAATTATATTTAATATACTTATATATATATATATATATATATATATATATATATATATATATATATATATATATTCAAATATGTTTTAAAAACACGTTCAGTTATATCGCATAATATTTTACATAATTAGTTTTTACCAACTAAATCAATTCATATTTTATTAATGTATCCCAAGTTATAATATACATACATTTTTATTTACAATTAGTTGTTCGTGAATCGTCGGTCAATAGTCAAAGGTTAACTGAACATATAACAATAGTTGAAAAATTTTGGAGACTCAATAATTCAGACTTTGCTTATCGTGTCGGAAACATACAAAGATTAAGTTTAAATTTGGTCGGAAATTTCCGGGTCATCACAGTACCTGCCCGTTAAAGAAATTTCATCCCAAAATTTGATTGGGATGGTCATGACTGACAACAATTATGTTTTCATGACACCTACAAGCTGGAAATTAGAGTTTTATCATCAGCAAGTAATTTGGATAAAACAATTTGCTTAAGTGAAGCGTACGAGTGGAGTTATCACAAAAGAGTGAAATGAGTAAATGCAGGTTTGACTTAACCGGTGACGTATTCACGGTTGATTTCCGAATTTCATGGGATTTAAAGATAATCTTTGAATCTATTTAAGATTTGATTCTTCGGTAAATCAGGAAATTAGGATTCTCTCTAATTAAATGTGGAGATCTGCCTTGATTTCTTTATCAAATATTTCACTATAAATTAACTTCTTCCGTTCCATTACTTTTACCATTCCTATACTCAATTCCCAAATTCATATAAGATTGTGAAAATGCTTAATCCAGTTTTGATCCTTGTCCTTATCCTTATTATCGCAACAATCATTCTCCTTTTCCAACTTCCACCCGAGGAATCTGTTTACTTCTACTTCGCTCTTAGGGTTATAGTGTTTTTAATTCTCTCGTGTCTTTATGTTGCGATAAACATTGATATCCATGGTTTGTAATTTATGTGTTGTTATCGGGCTTTATATTCTCCCTTATATTTCGGAGTTTCATACTTTTGCTTTCTCTTCCCGAATTTAAGTCAAGCGAATAATGGTCCAGAATTTGTAGATATGAAGTTCGGAATGAACACAATGTTTTAAACAAGAAAGAACGTAATAGTACGATTTGATTTGTCAAATTACCAGAATCACTAAGAATGGAACTATCAAGAATATAATTTCTTGATATGTTCAGAAGCTAAGTAGAATGAAAGAGTTATGTAACATGGCACATTATGACGTTATGATCTGTGAATCATCACGTTCCATTAGAAACTCAACATGACTTACTGTAATATAATCACGTTGATCAAGTGTCATTATATTATATTAACTCATGCATCAGTTCCCAACACTACTTCACAAACATTCATATTTTTAATTCAATTTTTTTTAGAATTTAGAAACCAAAAAAGTTTCTCTTCTGATGTAACACTGATAACGCGAAAAGATAAATGATTTTAGATAAGAATAGTTACGAAAATATCTTCAGAAATATCGAAGATATTTATGACGATATTTTGGAACTTCTAAGATCGAAGGTTGATGAAGAAAATCCTTTCGCAAGGATTTAGAATAAATAAGGAGCAAGATATTCGTTGAAGAGTTCATCAGTTACAGAATCATCTGAATTCGTTAAGTACAGGTTTAGTCCTTGTGATTTTCCCACAGTCTCCTTTATAGTTTGCTTAATCCGTTTTTCAGTTCCAACATTTCTGAGCTTTGCCAATATACTTATTCTTTATCTTTATACCTTCGACTGTTAAGGTCGTGTACAGTTTTTGCTGCTGTATTCAGCTTTTTCAGAATTTAAAGTATTGATTTGTAGACTTGGTACATTTCAGAATTTCAGAATGGAAGATCATTATTCTAAGAGATAAATGTTATATGTATACATATAACTGTTGATGTAGACATGCTGCGAAATTTCAAAATACTGATTGCTGATTCTCGGTAATTGGTATGGTAATTCTCGTTATAAGACGTAGATGAGTATATGAATAGGTTTTAACGAACAATTTTAATGGTTCTTCGGAGAGACTTAAGCCAATAAGTAATGAAGTTGCTGGTAAGTTTACTGCTAATGTGGTGAGATATGAATGGTTCTCCGGTAACGATGACGAAAGGGCAATCATATACATCAAGGTTATAGTAGAGTTCATTCGAATGAAAAGTCGAAATTGATTTGCTGAAGCTGTGACAAAATTTGCCTACTTTGGAAATGGTTTGCAAAGTGATTTTCGGTAATAACAACGCCAAAGGAGCTAATAAAGATACGTGTTAAACGTTTACTTAAGTTCCTAGTGTTTTTAAGTGCATAACTATATGCATCAATCTCTTCTTACGTAGATGAAGTGCGGTTGGTTCATCCTCTCGATTGAGGTGTTTTCAAGAATTACGAAAGGTTTGAACGCAGATTGTAATCGTCAAGATACAAATGAGGTTTAAGATGAACTCAAGTGGCAACTTGAAGAATTGTTTAGTTTCATAGGTTATAATTAATATTTTAATTCATTTTAATTGTCCAATGTTTTTAGTCCACAGTCGATAGTCCACAGTTGACAGTCCAATAATTCATATATAGTTTAATATATAATATTTGAATTAATTAATACGTATCATGACCCGTGTACATGTCTCAGACTCGATCACAACTCAAAGTATATATATTATTATAGAATTAACCTCAACCCTGTATAGCTAACTCCAGCATTACTGCATATAGAGTGTCTATGGTTATTCCAAATAATATATATAGATGCGTCGATATGATATGTC